>NC_058035.1:21445980-21655980 GCF_019176455.1 Solea senegalensis
AAAGACCTCCTCAATCCCACTGACATGCCTTCTGATGAGGAAGCAGCATCTGGGGACTCAGGGGTGGGCCTTGGAGATTTTAATTTTAGGTCATTTTGCCCAAACCTACAGTATGTTGAATTCCTTATCACATAAATTAAGATATTGTTTTTACGAACAATATGTTAATTGTCTTGTAAAAAAACTTTGATTTGCATATATTACATAATTATACTATAAACATACAGTATACATACTCATACGCACTGTAATATATCTTTTTTATTCCGCACTTCATGCAGGTACTGTATATATGCAGCATCATTCTTTTCCAAGTTGTCACAATAAAAAGGAGAGAAAATTCAGCATCCTATAGAGCTTTTAGTGTGATCACACCCACAAAGGGGAATGTTAGCTTGAAGCAGATAATTTGTAATTTTCATAAAATGACTCCAAATAAACAATTACAGGTGAGAACTCATATATATATATATATGTATGTATATATGTATATATATATATATATATATATATATATATAGTTAGTTTTATTAAGTAACATTTTGTATTGGAATAGGAACTGTAATTGGTCCAGTCTGTCTTCCTCTGGTACCTGGGACGTCCCATCTTTCCTGTTACAGTTCAACAGTGTTGCTGTTGGAGTGATAATGTATATATTTTTAATATAGATAATATACATTTTCAGTAATTTTCTTTATTCCCATGTGCCAGTTTCTCTCTGCGTCTCACAATACATTCCCCAGCATTGGTTCCTACTCATTACAGTAACAATATACAATGTTATTTAATAAAACTAATATCAAATATATGCTTCAATATAAGTTCTCATCTGTGTAATTGTTTATTTGGAGTCAAAGCCATTTTATGAACATTACACGTTCATTGCTTCATTATAACATTCCTCTTGTCTTATAGTGATTGCTGTCAATCAAATACAAGAAGAGGGGAGTGCGCGTAAAGCAGAGGCAGTGTGTGTGTGTGGTGGCTGCCCCACACACACATAGCTAAGTCGTTTCCCACTCGTGCTGTATTTAAAAAAAAAAAAAGCAGAAACTTTGCACCTTTGAAGCAAGACGGCTGCAAACCGAATTTGACTGAAAACACAAAGAAGTGGCCACGAAAAGTATTAGAAGTGAATTATAATTACAAACCCAGCAGTTAAATAGGATAAATGCTTCTTGTCCCAACCCACCCCAGCTCTACTGCTGTGTACACACAAAGGCTCCCTCAGTCAGGTCTGGTAGTATTGCTTGACAGATCTTTCAGCAGAAATATCAGTATATAATTTCTGTTCATGAAAGCCAAACATAGGCTGAATAATATTTCACATGAAAACATCATAGTCTGAATGTAGCCTCTACTACATCAGAGCAATGTAACCTGTCATGTCAATCACATTATAGTTTTAGGGGTTCAGTTTTTGAATTGTTGCCCTTAAATGCTTTGATCTAATGAACACTGCAGCAACAAAGCAATTTAGCATTGTTCCTTCACACTAACACTGGTCTAATAGCAGCGCAGGGTTATAATAGCCCTTACAGCCTCGAAGGCTGCGTTAATGTTAATACCATGACTGGCTTTTGCTCAGCAGGTACTCTCAAGTAGCAGATGTGTTCGAGCTTCTAAAACAAGAGGCCCACAGGCTTTTTGTCAGCCCTGTCCCATGTGACAAACAGCTTGTCAGCAACTTTCTATGGTGCCACATCTGGAAATGTTATTCCCCATCTCCTCCGAGCTATCCCTCAACTCTGCCACTGAGCCGACTGAAGGTTTGGGCAGAGAGGATCATCTTACCGTCACCACAGTGACCAAAGAATAATGATGTGTGCAGTCACAGCAGGGATTTCTAGCACTTCAACGAGTTCTCAGTCGCAGAGAATCATCACTATCGTTAAATGTTAGAGGAGTGGTTCTCAAAATTTTTTTGCAAAGTACCACCTGAGAAAATATTGAGCTCTCTGAGTGACACCATTATCACCAATGTTAAACTACAGTTGTCTGAATAGGCTGATCAAAGTCAGCTATAGACTTTTCCTCAATAAGATAATTTGCTCTCTCGTCATCATCCTCTTCCTCACATTATACTTCAGACACTGGTATAGTGAAATTACATTAAGATGGATTGAGCGATTTTTTTGTTATTCATCATTTTCTACGCACTCCGGTCAAAAGTCCTCAGCTCCACTTTGTATATATAGTACAACAGTTTATCTTATTTTTTCAGAGGAAGCTTGCGTACCAATAGTGGTACATGAACCACAGTTTAAAAACCAAGGTGTTAGAAAATTGTAGCTGAGAACATGTGAAAAAATGACTTGTCTTTTCAAAAAAATGTTGGCGTGTCTAAAAATATGGCTTCATGACACACAGTAGCCACAGTTAGCTCAACTCCTCCACAAACACGATTACTACTGCCTGGTTTGCTAGCTAGCTAAGATGTCTTTGTCCTGCAAATGTGTCTAAAGCCCCGCCCCACACTAGAGGATAACTGATCTGGTCCTTTCGACAATCGTGGGTGCCTTCCGTTTTTAGACTAATTTAAACAGATTATCTGGCCAAATTATGAGGGATTAACATTTTATATCATTGGACGCATCTTCCAGTTTTTCAAATCATAAGTATTGAACATGTTTAATATTTACGACTGAACGGCGATTGGGCCGTGAGCAGAACCCAGCAATATCCAATGAGCGTGAGTTGATCTTGAAATGGATATTGCATATTTTTTTTAGAACTTTAACTTGTATAAGACAAGTTGATTCCATCTTCTCAGAACAAAACATTGCACACACAACAGCTATTAACTGACAACCTCCATTTCTGTTTATTTTCTGGTTATGTTAAATCAAAGAGTTAAGGTGAGTAAAAACACACAGAAAAGCTCTGATACTCTAAAATGAAGTAGAGAACAGATTTGAACACTCAAATTTGGTAAGGTGGTTACCAACATATTTTGCGTGACAGCACATTGTTTTAGTTTTGAAGTTGAACTCTTCAGTCCACAGTGACATCAGGGAACCACATTTATCAAACTGCACTGTAAAAATGACGCTCTCATACTTTATAGCAATGGTTAATTGACTTCAGCAATGGTAAAGAAAAGAAACAATATCATAGTACACGGTGTCCATTCTTGACTGCTGGTACCATAACCTAGCTTGGCTCAACCTGAAATCACCATGTTTTTTTTGGCCCTGGCACACGAGACATGCTGATGACAGAGAAGCAATGTTGAGTTTTTGTATATGTCTAACAATGGTGGCCACCAAAGAGCTGATGCCTTTCAATTTGGCTGTTGCTTCCATTTTAAGCGACTTTACTAGATAGCCATCGCTCTTAGAAAATTAGAAGACAGCACGTTTGTTGACAAGTTTTCTGATGCTCTGCATATATCATCTGTATCATTGGTCTGATTGGTTGTAGGTCATCCAATTGTGTATGGAGGCATTTTCATATATGTGCTTCCCAGAGAGTTTCAAATTAAAGTCAGATGCAGTCTGGCATTAGCTAGGCTAAGAATGTTTGCTTATTCTCCCAAATATCTGTATGTTACATTTAAATTTCTGCCAAATCTGTAATCTGGATCAGATCCAGATGAAATTGAGCCCATGTTTAGATTGCAGTCCTAATCGGATTTGTAAGCATATCCAACTGTTCGCATTATATATTGCAAGTGATCAGATCAGATCTGCGTGTCCATATTGACGTTGTCTACTCTAGTCTTCCACATGGATTTATATAGGTGTAGGCCACGCCCTGGAAAAACTAGTGATCTGAACAAAATGGACGACGGACATCTGTGCCAGTTTGTCCCATTATTGTCGATTATTTAACGGGCCCCCAATTAACTTCTGTCTGTCCCAATCTACATCATTGTCGTTGTTGTTGTTTTTTGAGTAACCTTGCGTGTGATGCAGAAGACATTTTGAAATCCTATGTGAGCAACCCAGACCCAGATTCAAATGGATCTGTAATGTTTGTAGGTCTATCCATTTGTGCCAGGCTAAGAATTACTGCTTACTCACCAATATCAAATCCACTTGAAGGTGTCTCGCTGCCTAAACCTTTTCAGCTCCTTGATTAGTTGTAGTTAATGGTCAAGATGGGCAGCAGTGTAGAAAATTACTTCTTCTTCGTCATCTAAGTCAATCCTGACATCAATCTCTCTCCTGCCACTCTTGTCCTCTGAGGCCTCTTTTATTGCTTGCCTGAAAGAAAGAAATAACCCCTATGACTGCACTCTCCAGCCTCTCTGCAGTCTCACCCTGAACATTTTGCTCCTTCAGGTTGATTGATGTCTGTGTTGTGTCTGCGATGCACTGACTCCCTTTCCATATGCTCGACACAACCAAGGACCTCTGCCAGCAACATGTGCACGGAGGCATAGAGGTGAATTCAGAGGAGGAGAGGGGGTGTTTAGAGGATTAAGAGAATGTTTAATCATTGCTCTTAATCACCAGGAGCCTCTCAGAGCTTTGACAAAAGTATAAATGGATTATTGTGTTTATTAAATGATTGTGTGGAACATTCAATATAGAGAAACAAACCCTTATACACATTTAACAATTTAACATTATAGGTTGCAACTTTTCTTTTACAACTATGTGCACAAGTCTAACTAACCATACATTTTTGGCCATTGAGCCAAACACATAAAATGCGCTTTGTTCTCTTTTACCAAATGAGACGCCTGGGGTTTAGTGCTGTGTTCCATTAGTAGTCAGAACTTGGAATTTCTGAGGTCACGGGGTTAAGTTCAGTGGGAGTGATCTCGTAACGTAGCTTTCTCCACCATCATCCCGCTCTAAATCTTCTCATCTTCATCCAGGTAACTTCCACCCTTTAGTTTATTAATTAAATAATTAAAAACATGTTTTGAATTAAAATATTGATATTTGCTCTGGCATATTGATTATTGTATTGAACAAGGAATGGCAACGATATATAACCAAATCGATATTTTGTCCCAACCCTATGAGCAACTTACTGATGTATTCAAGGAATCTTGTAAAATTTCATCCCGTTTTGCAGACACATGCACAGTCCACTAACTAAATGCCTGCTACTGCTACATTGGTGGTAATTTATGCATTTCTCAACCTTCATTTATTTATTGTATTAACTGTTTAGTTTCATACGCTACACAACAACCATCAGCTACTTCTAAACTTGTGACACTGATCGACCCTTCTCTGTCTCTCCAGTGCAAAGCAGAGCAACAGCACAGACACACACCCTGAACAACATGGTGTGTGTCTATATGTCCTTGCAATTCGGCCGTGTGGCTCGTCTGTGCTTCGGTCATTTTGAGAATTATTTCTATGTCTATGAAATGTGCGGTGACTGTCACATATGACTCCGTGGCAACTCTGTCACTGATGGCTAAGAGCCGTGTACCTTGGCTCAGGCTCTTGGAGGAAATCTTTGAGACCGAACCCCTGCGAGATGTTTCCTGTCTTTGCAAATAAATCGTAACAGTTTGTCCGTAATAGCATTCTGACGAGCATCTGTAAACCCCGCGATGTGGAGGGAGGCAAAGAAAGATGTAATTCTTGTCTGCTCGGGCTTAAAAAGTGGTGATCTCCGTGGGTGTTTTTTTGCCGTCAGCCATTTCTGACTGAACGTGAGATTGTTGTAATTCAGAAAACTTTATTGTTCTGCGAGGGTCGTACGTGAGCAAAGCATTTTGTTTTTTTACACATAAATAGGGCCAGGCCTCCATCTCCATGTTTAACATATATAAAAAAACACATTTTAACCCTTAGATGCAAAAATGACCCCATGGGTTGTTATTCTTCAAAATCTTTAAAATGAAAAGTTGTAATATATTCATATTCCAGGTATTCCTCACAAAACATGTTTGTGACATGAAGGCATTTGCATTTTTATTTATTTTTTCATTAATTTTAAGAAATTGCAGTTTTTGTATCACTACACCACTCTTCCACAAGTGGGGTCAAAAGTGACCCCAAGCAGTTTCTATGGAATCTTCTATGAACCTTTAATTCTTAGCAACTCTGACTGTCCCACTTACACATCTGATGTCAGCAGTCTCACAGACAGGGGAAAAGAGTGGAAAAATGTAACCAAACATGAGCTCATGGCCTTCATTGGATTGACCATTCTTGCACGAAGTGAAAAGAACTGGGATGTACCAGTCTGTGTGTTTTTTGGGAGTCCTCTGCATAACCCATTGTACAAGGCCAATGTGTCAATTCGAAGTTTTGAAGATATTCGCCATTTCTTGCGCTTTGATGACAAGAGGACCAGAGACTGAAAATAGACCATATGGCAGCTTTCTGCTACATATGGGACCTGTTCCTGGTCAACAGGCAGAAATTCATCCCCAGTGATTGTGTTACAGTGGATGAACACACTAATAACCTTTCAGAGGGATGACCCGGCTTCTGCAGTATATGCCGAGCAAGCCCGCCAAGTATGGCATGAAGATCTTCTGGGTTTGTGATGAACGCATCCCATATGCACCTAGGGAGACCACCAGGGGAAGACACTCAGAAGAATCTGGGGGAACACATTGTCCGTCAGTTGTGCAGTGGATTCAGACACTCAGGTCGCAACATCACCACTGACAACTTCTTCACCAGTGTGCCTCTTGCGGAGCATCTCCTGGAGAAGGGTCTGACTATTGTGGGAACTTTGCGACAGAACAAGCCAGACATTCCTCCAGTCATGAAGGCTTCCAGGTCCAGAGAGGTCCACAGCACTGAATTTGGGTTCAATGGCAGCATGACCATGATCAGCTATGTGAGAAAAAAAGGCTGCTTAGCACAATGCACCACAGCAAGATGGTGGATGAAAACAGCCCAATGATCCTCTTCTACAACCAGACCAAAGGAGGAGTAGATACTATGGACCAGATGGTTGGCAACTACCTGCAAACAACAGACGCAGAGGTTGGCCCATGGTGCTTTGGTACAACATGATTCATTTTTCAGGGCTCAGCACCCTGAATTTTCACCCTGAAATCACTTAAAATTAATGAAAAAATTAATAAAAATGCAAATGGCCTCATGTCACAAACATGTTTTATGAGGAATACCTGGAATATGAAAATATTACAACTCTTCGTTTTAAAGATTTTGAAGAATAACAACCCAGTTTATTGCAAAAACGTATTGATTTTAATTGGGGTCATTTTTGACCCCACTCGTGGAAGAGTGTAGGTATTGGTAGGTTGTGCATCCAAGGGTTAATAGTAATTACAGCATTCGATTATCATTGATTTTTTGCTTTAAAGTCTGATTTGGGCTGCCGTCTAAACAAGGCCTTAGTCTGATGGTAGTCCATCGTATCGCTGTCATCACAACAGACATGATATTTTTTATACTTTGGAACATACTTGGGTGATCACTTTCCCATCACAAAACATTCAGATTGATCTTTCATCAACTATAGGCAGGAAGTTGCTGACAGGACAACCTTACAGAATGAAAACATTACCACCTTGGTAGAGATAAAAAAGATTTAGAAGTAAAGGTGAAATATATCTGGCTGGAGATACAGAATGTATGTTAGATAACGTTCCAGGTACTGTGAGACAGGTGCTGTACTCTTCACCGGTCTCTCTTTCCTGTGAATTAGCACTGAGGGCTGGCTTTTATGAGGTGGGAATGACGCAGCACACAGGAAGATGATGAAGACGAAGTTATTGTCGTCCTTCTAAAGGCTTCTGACCCGATTTTGGTGTTGACTTAGAGAAACACACTTTTTTTTCTTTAATTAATGTGCTCACATTCCAGCGCACTTTGTAAAAAGTAAAGGACGAAGGAATGAGAGGAAAACTGAAAAGTGAGGAGCGCAGACAGAGCAGCTGAAGGTGGCATGCCCCGCTGTCTGTCTTGGAAGAAAGCTTGGTATGCTCGTATGCCAATATCCACCTTTCACAGACTTACAGTGTGATGAAGAATTGGAAGGCATCCCAGAGTTTTGTTTGCTGACTTCTGTCTCTCCCAGATTTTTTTTCTTTCTTTTTTTACACTCGTGTTTCACAGACGCCACTGGACTTAGGATCAGTGGAAGAGGAGGAGAAACAGATAGGTGGTAGAATACAAGAGCAGGGAGGAGACGCGTCAAGTTTTTTTAAATTGAGCATTATACGGTGGATTGTTTTCCCGTCGTTTTGGCTGGAGCATCAGCAGCTGATTGTAACAAGTTTGGTCCTGAGAGTGATATCATAACGTCTTGCAATGGATCAAAGAATAACCAGATTTCATCTGCTCTTCCTCCCCCTCCTCCTCCTCCTGCTCGTCACGGTCTGCACCATATTTACGGCAGCAGTGGGCAACCATACAGGAAGGATCAAGGTAGTCTTCACACCTACTATCTGCAAATTAACCTGCATTGGAGGCAGATGTCACAACAACTGTGAGCTGGGAAACACCACCACCATCATCAGTGAGAACGGCCATGCCACAGATACACTGACAGCACCCAACTTCAGAGTAGGTAAGAGATCTTTTCCTGTTATGTTGGTGAAGGACACGTGACATGATCTTGTTCTGATGGTGAGTTCCATTTGCAGTCGGACCTCACCACCATATAAACTTTGCTACTTTTACCGTTAATAGCACTTCTGTTGTATTTGTCTCACATTCTCACAGTCATACACATACTGGAGTACTGGGCGTGTAACGGTATGCGTATTTGTCCCGTACATTTTCAAATAAGTGAGGATCCAACGGTCTCGGTTATGATTCCCTTTCATATCCCTTCCCTATGTTATTATTATTTTTTTTTTAAATAGACCATCTATTAACATTGGCATGTATATAAGCAGAGCCAGGAGTTGAACCCACAACCTTTGAATTGAAAGACGACTTGTTTTTTGTGTTTCTCAGCACTATTAACAGCTATTAACTTGTTGGCATCCATGTCTGTTTATATTCTGAAGTCACATTCTTTCTGAGAGATCTCAAATCCCTGGAATCTTCACACCAAAATAGTTTGATTGAAACAAATATTTTTAATTAACTGATTTTAATGATGCTTTGCTCATCACTAGTTTTTCTGTCACCAAGGTAGTTTTGTGCAGCTGTGCTGTGATGGCCCTTTCCCGCACTGTAAAGTATATATATATATATATATATATATATATACACATACACATACACACAGTACATGTATACCTTTTTCATATACTAAGACAAGTTTTGCTCCTAACAGAAAACATTTGTCATTGTTTATTTTTAAAAATAAGGAGTGATAAAACATATATGTGGTATGTTTTATTCTATTAAGATCAGTTAAAACCCACACACTTTTAATTATTTGTTTTTTTGTGACCAGCTGTAGACTTTGTGATCCTAAGAGAACTTTGCAGAACCTGCAGAATGGATTCCTCATGTTGCACCTGGACCTGTGACTGAAGGTGTGGAAATAGATATTTGACTGCAGGGCCTGTGTGGGCTTGCTTTAATCCTCCTCTACCCTTGGTCCTTCTTTCCTTCATTCCTTCATTCCTTCCTTCCTTACTCCATCTTTCTCACCTCTGCAGTGGCTGGGTACTATCCTGGGAGGATGAAAGTTTACTTGCAGCATAGATTAAACTCAAAGAGACAAGACAGAACCAAACGTGCTTGTCTTGTTTGTCTCACTGAACTGATGTGAGACATGTTGAGTAAAGAGTTTAGATTTATGAATCAGTGGAAAGAAGGTGTGGGTCTGTTGAAACTTGCCCACAGACCATGACATAATAGATGAGGCTTGGATACATACAGTATACAGCTGACGTCACACAACCAAGGTAACGCTTTCTGGTGGGAAACAACACTGTTCAGCTCTATATATGCAAATACAAGCCAACACATGAATCACACAACTTGTATCTTTGTGCCAAAACACGACTGTAGAACATTTTACCGGATCCCCACAGATCCACAGAGACGGTGGAGGTGAATCACTGCTATGAAACGTGCTCACAGCGAACAGAAGAAGACGGAGGGATCGGAACATAGATTGAAATTTCATGGTTATGTTATGCTCGCGAGAGCAGAGCGGTTTAACTACGAGCAGGATCCGAAAATGCAGAGGAGACAGATATAGAGTTGAATAAGATTTATTGCAGCAATGTGTATTATAATTAATGATGACAAGGGGAACGAGAAAGGGAGGGGGGCTCAGAGAGACGACCAATGGAGTTGTGCCGGGAATATGGCGAGAGTCAGGGGTTTGGGAAGTCCAGAAGGGAACAAACTCACAGTGGAGAATGGAGACAGGGGAAGTTCCAACGTTGGAGAAGGATGGTGGTGAATCCGTTGCTCTCGGGGAAGCAGGAGACATGGCGACCTGAGGCAGAACAGCATGAGTGAGTAGTCCAGAAGTCAGAGTTTGAGATATCACAAATAAAGTCATAGACATTACCACTGGTAGAGCATAAACAATCTGACGCTGGTGACTGGGACGACGGCAAAGGCTTAAAAACCCTCCTGATTGCTCATCAGGAGCAGGTGAGGAGGAGCCGCCGCAGGTGTTGCTGATCACCAGCTTCATCAGTGGAAGTAGGTCAGCCACGCCTCCTGCAGAGAGGGGAGAGAGAGAGAGCAGCACGGAGGAAAACTACAACAATAACGGAGGAGGAGAGTGGGATCGTGACAGTACCTCCCCCTCAACAGGCGCCTCCTGGCGCCATGCCAGGTCTCCCAGGGTGGTCCCTGTGGAAGTTCCGTCTCGGCGGCAGTGGGAAGTTTGGTGAGGGGGATGAAGTGAACTGCTTTGGAGAACTGGTCTATAACGGTCAGGACTGTGGTGTTGTTCTGGGAGGGGGGAAGACAGGTGATGAAATCCACAGCAATGTGGGACCAGGGACGTCAGTGAATGGACAGGAGGTTCAGCAAGCCCGGGGGGGGCTTCACTTGACGTCACATCATCACGAAAGATGTGACGTCCTGAGACATGGTGGGCCACCAAATTGCTGTCTGAGGAATTGGAGGGTGCGTACGGTTCCTGGATGGCAGGCGAGTTTGGAGGAGTGTCCCCACTGCCTGCCGAGAGTTGAGGCGTTTGGCATTCCGGAGGTAGGCGAGGCTCTTGTGATCGGTCCAGACGACAAAGGGTTGGGAGGACCCCTCCAGCCAGTGCCTCAACTCGCGGTTCCCAACGTAATAGTTGGCCTCTGCAGGAGATAGGCGGCGGCTGAAGAAGGCACAGGGTTGGAGTTATCTGGTTGGTGGCACTCTGTTGGGAGAGGACCGCTCCTACCCTGATGTCGGAGGCGTCCACCTCAACTGTGAACTGGAGGTTGGGTCAGGGTGAGACAGGATAGGGGCAGTGGTGAAGAGTCTTTTGAGCCGGACAAACGCAGTCTCAGCCTCAGTACACTGAAACCCTTCACAAACAGCCGGTTCTCTAGAAGGCGTTGGAGTACCAAACAGACATGCTGGACATGTAACTTGTCCAGCATGTCATGCAGAACGTCGTTGACTAGACTCTGGAAAACGGCGGAGGTGTTGGTCAGGCCGAAGGGCATTACCAAGTATTCGAAGTGGCCAATTGGGGTGTTGAATGCAGTCTTCCATTTGTCCCCCTCACGGATCCGGACCAAGTGGTAGGCATTGCGCAGGTCCAGTTTTGAAAAGATGCACGCTTTATTGAGGGGACTGAAGGCTGCATCGAGCAGGGGCAGGGTGTACTTGTTCCTGACAGTGATCTCGTTCAGTCCCCTGTAGTCGATGCAGGGCCGTAGGGAACCATCCTTCTTCTGGACAAAGAAAAAACCTGCTCCAACTGGGGACGACAAAGGACGAATGAGACCAGCTACTAGGGACTCGTGGATGTACTAGCTCTTATTTGTACCCAAATGTTTAAATGCACTTATTGTAAGTTGCTTTGGATAAAAGCGTCTGCTAAATGACATGTAATGTAATGTAATGTACTTCTCCATGCTTTTGCGTTCAGGCGCAAGATATTATAGAGACGGCTGGAGGGGAGAGTGGCCCCGGGGAGCAGGTCGATGCTGCAGTCGTAGGGACGATGGGGAGGCAGAGAGAGTGCATGCTGTTTAGAGAACACTTCGCTCAAGTCATGAAACTCAGGAGGTGAGATCTGGTGGTGCTGGGAGTGGCTCTGGACACGAGGGGGAGGCCGGGAGAGCGGAGTGGAGGCACTGGGAATGACAAAGGACGCTCCAATTGGTGAGCTGGCCAGTAGACCAGTTGAACTAGGGGCTGTGACAAGCCAACCATGGGAGACCCAGCACGGCAGGGGCGGAAGAGGACGGGATCAGGAACAATTGAATCTGCTCGTGGTGGTTGCCAGAAAGGAGGAGTGTGACAGGCTGAGTTCAGTGGGTGACCTTGGCCAGGGGTCTACCGTCGAGATCCAGGATGTTTTTTGGTTGGGGGAGGGGGACAGTGGGGATCCTAGCTTGGTTGGCGACCTTCTGGTCGCTGAAGCAGTCTTCTGCTCCGGAGTCGATGAGGAAAGTGAGAGGGGGAGACCGTTGACACCACATCAGCTTGCTCCCCGGCAAGCTGGTGAGCTCATTCTTTTGGCCGGGAGGGGCAGGAGGCAATGAAATGGCCAGACTGACCACAGTAGATGCAGGCTCTGGCCATCAGCCTCCACTCTCAGCTGCGTGGCTACGAAAAACAATGGAGTAATCCGCGACCAAAGTCTTACCCTGACGAAGATTTAACAGTCGCTTAGAGGCATCACTCCCCTGGAGGGGTTGATCAAAAACCCTCCGAAGATCAGATGTTAAAGTGTTGTAATTAATGGGGGCAGAGGAAGGATTATTCAAGAAAACTGTAGCCCACTGTGAGTGAAGTGACAACTTCTGAGAGGACCTTATCGTGTCGCCTTGTGCGATAATGAGTGCGCCTTGTGCGGCTGGCGTTTTGGGACTTGCCGATGTTTTGTGATTTGCCGGTGTTTTGGGAATCCGCAGTGTTTGTGAATATGCAGCTTGTTTCTCCTCCTGCAGTGCGTTTGCCCCTGTCGGCCACCGTATTAATCCTTACCACTTTTATCCTCCACCAGAGGGTCGGGGGGTGCTGTGCCAATCTCAGCTACATAGGGCAAAAGGTGGGGTACACCCTGGACAGTTCGCCAGTCCATCGCAGGGCCACACACACATTGAAACAAACAACCATTCACTCTCACACCTATGGTCAATTTAGGGTTTCCAATTTACCTTATTCCCCATATTGCATGTTTTTGGACTGTGGGAGGAAGCCGGAGAACCCGGAGAAAACCCACGCACACACGGGGAGAACATGCAAAGTCCATGCAGAAAGGCCCTTGTTCCAACCGGAGCTCGAACCCGGGTCTTCTTGCTGCAAAGGCAAGAGTGCTAACCACTACACCAACCGTGCAGCCCCACCGTATTTATTGATGTTTTTATTTTAAATCCAAAATTATTAGCATTGGTTTTAAACTGCTGAGCTGATAAAATAGTTTTAGTGTGTGCGCTTTACTGAACATTTGCATTTGTTTCTGGATGACTCGCCTCCAAATGTCAGTTCAGGTTTGTTGTGTTTTTACCTTTGAGTTTGTCTCAGCATGGTTTACAAAGGGTTTTGTCTTCCCTAACACCGTCATTTCTGCCACTTTCTTTGTGTGTCCTCCTCCAGGTTGATCAACCTAACCTGATTAGTCTGATTGGATCTCTTTTTTTTCGTATGTTTTTCTTACATTTTTGTCTCGTTTTTATTTGTCAGTTTTTGTCAGGTCAACTTTATTGGTATTGATTTAACGTCTTGTTATCACTGGTGAACATTTTTCATCATAGTTTTGGTCAATGAAATGAACACGGGTCTTCAATGGTGTGGCCGTGTTGCTGGTGCTGGTGCTCTTACTGCAACAACCACACATTAATAAAACATTTTGTAATAAATGAAGTAAGAGAGTATATTCCTGCATCATATTTGACCAAGTTCCATTTCTTGTTTTTCCCGTATTGTTTCTTTTTCTGAAGACTCATTTTTCAGTCGTGAGATGGCGAGTTCAGCAGAGGCTGTAGAGAATCTAGATCCTGGCAAAGATGAAGTGAAAACGACTCGGTCAGTGGATGATAGTTTGGTGATAGCAGGAAATATTCATGGAATGACTTGATACAATGTACACAGATTACTTTTAAATTGGACATATTCGGGCTGTTGTATGTGTATCCCATTTGGCCTGGTTACGGCCCCTGGAGAGTGGATCTAAGTGCTGTTTTTCCAGCTCTTTTGGCATACTTTCTCCCAGGTGAATGCAACAATTTGCCAAGTTCTGAGAGTTTGCTGGCCTTCAGCCCCGGCTCACTTTCTCTCAGACATCTGTAGCTGCCAGTTCATTTGTGTCAGTTGCCGTCCAGATGGTTTCAAATCATTTATAGTCAGATTAAAATAAATAGACTCAGGTGGGAGGTATGGAGGTGGAGGTGGGCTGAATGTTGAAGGGAAAAATCAGACTGTACATGTGTCAGCTTATACACCGATCACAATGCAACAAGCCGGGTTTCTCAATTCCTCAACTTATTATTCTTAGTTTGTGTTGAGTGGAGAATTATCCAACTCTAGTGCAAATATTATACAGTGCTGGAATAGTGACTGAATCACAACATTACTTAAACATACTATACCTTTATTAATCCTCCACTTGACCTGAATTGTAAAGTTGAGAACATGCATCTCTTAACTAGTACGTTGTGTACAGAATAAGCACTACGTAACCATAATTAAGCATTTATTAACCATTATTACCCTGTATTAATATTCCTTGCGACTCTTATTTTAAAGAGTAAAACAAGGAGCATTAATAAAGGGTAAAATTCTAATGCTTATTTTGTGTCCTTATGAATTTGTGAGATCTTTGTTGAGCGATACATGGCCTATGTTACCAAAAGGCTCATGAGGAGCATTAATAAAGGTTATCAATAGTTAATGAAAGCTTACCTTTATCTTTACAGTCACCTGCTGTGACAGTTAACAGTTGTTGAACTGGTAACATCAGTGAACACAGTAATAACTGTTAACTGTCCTAAAAGTTTCATACTCTCGTCTCCATTCAATTGAATGATTTTCTCCATCACGTGAGGAGAATGCTGTAAAATTTGGAGCATTGATTCCCGAACCTCAAAATGACAAACATTTTATTTAGTCCACAAAGCAAAGATATTCAGGTTACTGACAGAGAGGAGCAAGGAAACCAGAATATGTTCAGAGTGAAGAATCTGAAATTACAGTATTGATTTTAATTTAAAAAACGCAAACACTAAATGTAATAATTGATATTAGAATTGTTGCTGATCAATTTATTGATTTATTAAGAATGACTAGTGCAGTACCCGTTCAATTCATGTCTGTTTTCATGAGTTGAATGATTCCTGCATTGGTTTCTGCATCTTTATTCATTGGTTACTGCACTGAGTCTCGATACTGAAAAAGAATAACAATGACAAATAATGACAGATTGAAATAATTCAGCACTGTGTAAGATGGGGCTCATTTTCCATTTTCTTTGGGATATTTTCCCAACAGTTAAGAGAGGGCTCTGCAGACACTTTAGCCACAGAGGTCAAACGTGTCTCATGTGACTCCCCAGTCAATTTGAAGCAGATGTTTCAAATATATCCCTGAGGAAAACCACAAATTATCAGAGAAGTATTTGCAAACTAAACAAGTTTTCTTTGGCAACTGCAACAAAACCTCAAAAATAAGAAAAGAAAATGGAGGGAGGACTTGAGGAATTTGAAAAGATTAGTGAGCTTGATGTTCACTATGACTTCTCACACAAACACACTTATGTTTCTTCGTGACGTCAGCTCTCTGGTTAAAAGTGTGTGTGCTGCAGCTTGTTCCGTGTAAATGTAAACGTGACACCTGCTGTGCTGTAATGTGTGGGAACTACAGGATTTACATGAGGGTCAACACACAACACAACATCAGCCTCTACCATCTATTATTAAAAACCTTGGAACCACTTGTTAGGGCCCTCGTAACAGAAATGTCTGTAGGGGACGGCACATAGTTTTTTTTTGTGTTTTTTTTCATTGTATTGGCATTTCATCCACACAGAAATGGCATTTTGGGAGCACCTAAAACTGTATTTTGGAAAATCTCAAAACGCCACCCTTGCATTTTCATGTAGACAGCAAATACACTACGATAGGAAAAGGATTATGTCATAGTCCTACTGTATCTCTCCCTTACACTGGCATTCACTGTCCCTGTCCCTGTCGTTGTTGTGGTCATAATACTGTTTTTTAATACATAATACTGTTTTTTGGAGATTGTGTGGCAGTGTTCCCAACTACTACTGGCAATTTCCTTCTTGGGAAGTAGTTAGGATGATGCCATAAAGTTGTGATTCACTGGATTTGTCAAAAAAAAATGCTGAGGGTCTTTAAAGTCAATTAATATAACAACAAAGTCACCAAGTTGTCAACAGTGATGTTTGGTCTGTTTGCTTTATGATAACTTTTTGACCGCGCTTTGCTGTGCTCGTACGCCGTGACGTCACTCTGGGGAATAAGGTTTTCCTGGGCTTTTTATGGCCTTTAGGAACATTTTACAAATGTGAAATTAAAAATATAGAATATAAAGATCTATACATGCCTATGTCCATGTGTCGATGTGTCCTGTGGACACTTTTACAGCTGTCTCTTTTACTATTGTGCTCAATGGGAAAATTGCTTTTTGGGCTGCATGAGTATTATTTGTTGCAGTACCACGAGTGGCCACCATGACAAAATTGTCTTCAAGGCAGAGGGGGGCGGAGCGCTATCCAGTTCTTATAATACATCCATGACTGGTGCACGTAAACAGATGAACTGAACGCTGTTATTCCCTGTTTCGCATAGCTTGAAGTGGCACATCGTAGCAGCGTAGCTCTCCCCCAAAGAGTAGATACTGAGCAAGATAGTTATCTGTAGTTTACCGTAGTATTCCGCGAGTACCTGACCCAGTGCAGGACTCTGTGGTGAATTTGCAACAAAAGAAAAGAAAAGAAATTTGAAGGAGCAGTGGCTAGGATTTAGGAATAGTGGCTCGCCACTCCTAAATGAATGTAGAGGAAACACTGATATTTATTCAGAATGGCTTTTAATACCCAGAAGTGTGGTTACAGTTTTTTTTTATTATTTTTCACTCTTTTTATTCTTTTAGTTCACTTTTTATTTGTGTGTGTTTTTATTTGGTATTTAAATGCTTTGATTTATGTTTCATGAATTTGCTTTTACTGTCTGCTTTTAATGCTGTGTGTCTCTAATGCTTTTATTTTGTAAAGCACTTTGGTCAACTGTGGGTTGTTGTAAAGGGCTGTACATTACATTACATTACATTACATTATGCGCACGTGCAGTAATGTTATTTGCTCGTGAACATGTTTCACTGCTCTCACAACTTTTGACATAAACGTGACACCATAAAAATATGGCCAATTTACTGATTCAGTCTCATTCATTTAGCTAGTTATCAATTTGGATTATGAATAATAATTAACTTGCTAACTGATACATCAATAATTAATTGAAATTGAAGGATATGAGTTATTTAAAAAAGACATTCAGTAAATTTGTGCAACAGAATGCATATTTTGAGAGGATATTACAATAGCTGGAAGAAAGTGACAATGTTATTGTTTGTTGTCTCCCTGCACAGTAACAGAGTTTATTTCCTAATAAAATGAAAAGCTCCTTCATTGATCTATGACAGACATCACTAATGTGTTGTCATTAAATTTGAATCAAGGTGGTTAGAGACACTCTACAATGCAGCAAACATGCAAATCATTCACTTATTGTGACAACTTTAAATGAAGTTAAGTCACCAGGTGGAATTGTGCGTGAGCATGAACGTGCAGACTGTCACAACACCAATTCTCACTTAAATATGGATCAAATAAAAGCTACTTTTTGTTCAAAGCTCTAACTTCCTTCCTGTCCTGTTTCAATGGATATTATATATAATTATAATTTACTACAATACAATAATGATGAATACAAATTGCATTGAGTTTGCATTTTTTGTGAGATACCACAAATTTTCTGTCGACACTGTAATATTGAGAAGACATATTAAACATTTGCACGACTGCGTGTGTGTCGACAGTTTCTTAGTGTGTAAGAATAACGCCACTGTTTTTCCCTGTTGTCTCCTTAGTGGTTTGTCATCTCCCGTGTATGAACGGCGGCAAGTGCAGCACCAGGGACAAGTGTCAGTGTCCACCCAACTTTACTGGAAAGTTCTGCCAGATGCCAGTTCAGAGTGGACACCACCAGCAGCAGCAGCAGCAGCAGACGTCCGGCAGCTACAGCCAAACTCAGGTCCACTCCACACACACGCTGCCACTGACCTACAGCAACGGCCAGAGCACTGGTGAGTGAAAACCACACAATGCAAGACTCCTGTTTCTTTTCAATTGTTTTTGATTGGGGAAAATCGATAGAGTGAAATGTTGCTTATTTTGGAAGGCAATATTATATATTACAGTAGTATATTTTTTTAACTGATACCACAGATAAACATTAAACATTTCGTGGATTAGCATAAAAAAATCGTGGTGTCTCACCGTTAGTTTTTGATACTAGGGCCAAAGATGTGGGTCGAACTTGCCTCAGCTTTGAACCTGAACCAGAACCATAGGGTTGTTAGGGAAATGTAGCGTTGATAATCCATTGCCTATTTCTCCTTCCAATTTTTGGCAGGCTGTACACGATGAGTGGTGTAATGCTGCCCCCCACTGTTTGAAGTTCTTAATCACAGTTCCAGTTCAAAGTTGCTCAACGCAGTTTAAAGCTCCCCATTGGAATTTGTTACATTCTGAAACATGCTAAATTACATTTTTCACATAATAATAACCAGTGCTACCTTCTCCTTGTTCTTCATCTCATAATTTCCAGCAGGCTGCACACTGAGAAGCATAATGCTGCCCTTCACAATTTAAAGTTCTTCTCATCTTCCCATCTCCTTTCACCCTCCTTTCCTTTGCCTTTATGTACACACATATATTTAACTTTTCTCTCCGGCATTAATGGATTTACTTAGATTTGCTTTTTTATGTGTTATTAGATGCTACTTGTGGACGACCCTGTTATTTTTTTTGCAGCGATGACCCCAAACCCTAGAATGGAGAACACATTAACTCTGTTGTTAAAAAAAAAGAACAAAAAGGCTGATAAAAGCTAGCCTGGCTAACACCAGACTGCATCTCAATGTCATTTGAGATTGAGGTTGATTGAGTAGATAACTGGACAACTAATCAGATCAGTAGCTATGTTTACTTGTGCAAACATTCCGAAAAGATTTGTTCCAAATTTACAGTTCCACTGGGCCGACTGCTTTTCCTCTTCTTCCACTGTGACATCAGTGTCTGTTCATTATGCCTTCTTTGCAATGGAAATACACCGTGTTCTTCAAACAGATCGTCAGTTCAATATGCCACGTTGACGTGGATCAGACTCGTGATGGCACCAAACCAGGAAGTCATGACTGTTTATATCAACAGCGAGCTGAATGATGATGAGCATATACCAGCCCTCTTGGTCCGATTAAATGTGTTTCAGGACGGGCTGTACGACATTGAGTTTTTGGATTGAAATGTTTACATGACATATTTTTATTATGATCGGGCTTTTGTTGCGATTACTTGTGTCCATGTAAACATAGCTAATGATCTGATTAGCAAGTGGAGAGCGATGGAAAACGTGTCAACAAACGTGCTTGTTGTATTTTCTCGGAGCGATGGCCTCGAGTAATGGAGTCTCATGACTTTTTCCCTGGAGGAGCATAAAATGGAAGCAACAGCCACTCTTCAGCCGCCATGTTGGATGTAAAGCTATAAGCTGCTAGCAGTGCTTCTCTGTTCTCATCGTCTCCAGAGGGGCAGTAAGGGGCAGTAAGGGGCAGTAAGTGGCAGTGGAGAAAAAACATATTTGTGATTGGTTCTCTTTTTTCTGAGATTTTGAAGTTGGCCAAAATGGCGTCCAGACGTGCCATCAAAATCACTGGCAGATTGGGATAGCTTCACCCAGGCTAGCAATAAGCAGAAAATCTTAAAAGATATGGAACAAATCCTTGTGAACCATACAGCACCATATTGATCTGGCAGTGTGTCGGAGTGAGTGAAGTCCAGACTTCTATGTGGAGGTAGGTGAGGAATTACAAGCACGTTTGCCTCTTCAGCTGCCCGAGGAGAAGCCAGCCATAACCCCCTACACACACACACACACACACACACACACACACACACACACACACACACTAGGTCTGTAAATTTTCCTCTATAATCCCACTCAATTCCATTCCTTATTATATTTTATATTCAAATTTTAACACAATTTACACACACACACACACACACACACTAACCCTCTCAGAACCACAGAATCAGAATCACTCCACTTCCTCTTCAGGAAGCATGTTTTAGCCCATTTACTTCCAGTTCCCGGGAAGAAATGAGTGGTAAATGGTTTAATACAGATGTAAACACTGTGTTTCCTGGTTTCTGCAATAGACCAGTTTACTGAGAGGATTAGAAAAAGCATCCATTGTGCTGTGCTGTATGTGCAGGACCTAATGTAATGTGTTGATGTCATGTTTGTGAATACCTGGGTTGAGGTTAGATGTCTCATAAAATGTAGAAATGAGTGCACCTAAAACATCGAGGTACTGATTTTGGATGGATAAGCAGGTAAATATGATTAATTCTCTCAAAATACACAGTGTCACTTGAAATACACATATTAATGCTGCTATAAGTGAACTATTAGTAGGAATTAGGGATGCACCGATATGGAAATTTTGGCCAATACCGATACCGATATTAATATTGATGTTATGGCCGATAACTGATATCTACCGATATCGATATATGTTTAAAAAAAAAAGTTTCTGAGATGATGAAATTTTGTACAGACTGAAAATCAGGCAAGCTGAATATTTGAATGTCTTTATTTTCAAAACATGTTTTACCTCCAAATAACAAGGTTACAGGGATACCATAAACCACAAGTAACCAGCTACAAGTAAAGGTTTTTAGAAACCTTTACCACTTAGCAAGTGTGTATCTAAATTAAAGTACAGTTTAACTCCCTCAACTCACTAAACTCTTGCGAGATTTTGGCAACTGTCCTTCTTTGGTCGATTACTTGCTGTATTGTGCTCCCAACTGCGACTGCTTTCTTTTTTGCCTGCTGGCTAACGTTAGCAGTGTTAGCTTCCTGCCATTGCTTTTGTACTTCTGAGTGGCGGTTTTTCAAATGACATAATCAAATTTGTGGTATTTATTACTGCTTTTCGCGTATCTTCTGTCGACACTGTGAACAAGCGCCCACACAGCAACTAGATGGGTATAAACATTGGTTGTTTTAAAATCGGCACAGTTTTACTCATCAGACCGATGCTGATATGTTAAAAAATGACGAACATTGACCAATACCGATATTAATGCCGATATAGTGTGCTCAGTGACATGAACCTCTCAGCCTCTGACAGTAAATCTTGGAGAAATGTTTCCAGTATCCCACAACACTTTATCCAATCAGGAACCAGAACTCTACAAAGAGGCGGTCCTTGTGGATCTTGAGCTCAGGCTGTTTATCGCTGAAGTAATCAGATCGTGGATTATCACAGTCTCGTTGCCACTGCTTTTCTGCGTATGAAGCAGAGATTAAAAGGTGTTCTGCTAACGGATTCATATCATAGTCACATATTGTGTTTTGTGCCTGTTTGTTTGTCACTTAAACTCACTGTCAGACAGCTTTTTCCAACAGGAAATTAAACTTTATGTGGCTTTGTAAACCGCTCAGTCCTTGCTTCAAATTCTATAGAGAAAATGTGTCATTGTTCATCATAACACTCAGGATATTTTGATCCACTGATGTCTCCATCAGTAAGTCACCAAATAAATGTGTTATTTGGTGACTTTGGTGTTTGAAATGCTTCTTTTGGATTTACCTAAGTAAACACAAATGAGACAGCATTAGACTAGCAGCTTGCGTTCATCTGAGCTAAAATCTTTTTTACGTAGACTGGTGTGGGGGGAGAAGGAGCAATTTACAGGCTTAAGTTGGAAAAAACTATGTCAGTGACAAACATACTCTCAAGATAGCAAATACTTAAGAAAGCATACATTGCATAAGATTAGCCTGTTGTTATGTGGCTGAAATATGTTTCTTCTTGCTTGCAGCCATGTTTTTTTGAAGTGTGACATCTTTCAGGCTGGTTCTGGTGCTGCTGCTTCTTCTTCTTATTTTTATTATTATTATCTTAGTGTTTCACCAAATAAGTTCAAATAAGTCCCAAATCTCTCAGTAAACTCCAATACATTTCAAAGAGAGCTGTAGTCAATGATTTATTTATCTCTGTTAACCTTTTTAGATATAAGCGAGCACCTAATTTAATGAATATCATGAATAATCAAAAAAAAGAAAATATATCAAACAGCAAATAACAAACCAAGCGGAATCTCTCTAAGCCTTTCTTAAAGTTCTGGAGTCCATCAGAAAGAATTCTCTTGGTGGAGAATGTCAACAGTTTTCGTTCACAGCAAGTCTGGTCCACTTTCGTCAGCCATTCGTCGCTGAAGTTTCTGACAGTTAAACTCGTTTTCTCCTCCTCCAGTTTCCAGAGTGCCACAATAGCCGTCTGGGATTTCAGCATTATGGGAGTTCTTTAGTGACTGTTTTCATTGGTAGTGGTCAGGATAATCCACTTTTTCACTCACTTAATTACGGTAATTTTCTGTGCCCCGGTTAAATTTAGCTTTTGTCAATGCAAACTTCTGGGGTTTTAATCTGCTCTGTGCCAACCAATGAAATACTCTGAATGGAGGGGGGCTGGCCCATGGCTCCTAGGCTTCTGTGGGCATGGGATCTCTTTGGACATGACACTGTCACAGTATATCTATGCACACACCGAGGCTTGTCATTATTGGAGGGTCTATGCCCCCCTACTTTAACATTGGAGAGGCATAAATGGTGCATGGGGCACAAGCATAGTCAAGTCTGATTCTGTCAGTGCCTCATACAACTACACTTAAAAACACAGAACTATCCTTTTAAAAGCAAAGTACACAATCTTTATTGGACTGTCCCATCAAAACTGTTCCCCTGAAATACCCACAATGCCTTTTTTTATAATGATAATGCACAATGACAGTTGTATCGCTCATGTCGTCCCGTGTCTCTCAAGTATTCAGCCCCAGCATCGTCAACATCCACATCAAACATCCTCCAGAAGCCTCTGTCCAGGTCCACCAGGTGTCTCAGCTGGACAACTACCACAACAATGGTCACCAGTTCAAAGGTTCCCAGTCCGGCTCCTCCTCATCCACCAGCTACACCTACCACCACACAGACAACAGCCAGAAGATCCAGCACCACGGGTACAACGTAGTCTACCCAAGCCAGCACGGCTACCAGGTCCCTCAGTTTCAGCCTGTCACCTCCAAGAATGCTCTGGGTCGCTGCTTTCAGGAGACCGCAGGCAGTCAGGTACACCTTCACACCTGTCTACTGTGTGCTATTTCAGGTGCACGTTGAATTACTCAAGCACTTTTCCTCAGAGCTGATATTTTGTGTCATTATAATTTTACACTGCGGTGTAGTGGTTTCTGGTTTGAGTCCCTGTTTGAACGACAATGGCGTTTGCATGTTCTCCCTATGTGCATATGGGTTTTCTCCAGGTACTTAAGTTTCCTCCCACAGTACAAAAACCTGTTAAGAATGTAACCTGCCAGCCCCCCACGACCCTCATGTGGAGGACAGTTAGAGGGAGAGAGAGTATAAAAAACATGGCAGATAGCAGGTGAATGCTACTCTCCTCATCATGGTGGATAAGGAATAATGTAATTCCTTTGTACAGTTAGTCAAGTGAAAACAACCTGTCCTCCAACTCAAACGTAACTATGGGAAAACTTAGACATAGATCGTGATTCCTGCATATGACCTATATGTACGGTGCAGTATTTTTCAACTCAAATATACACGTGTGTGTATGTGTTACTGAATTTAGGGTTAGGGCAAAAAAGACAGGGTTAGGCAGTAAAAATTAAATATAGGGAGTCAAACCCTTGTCGACCACACTCAGGTGTAGTGCTCTCGTCACTGAGCCGACTGCCGGTGGTGACTTCAGCGAAGCTACTAGATACCACTTCCAAGGAACTACCAGGTTGCTGTCATGAGTACAACCACTAGGGGCGCTGGTTTTGAAAATGTAGTCATAGGTTGTAATTCCTGCATGCGACCTATATGTACGTTTCATTGGAGTCAGTCTCAGTGAAAACCTTCTCCCAGTGGCCATTCGTACAGTGGATAACAATAGTTGTACCATGGCTGCTGTCACAATATCAAAATAAATATTGTACCTTGAATACTTTCACAATATCACAATGAATATCTTATCGATAATTCTATCACATAGTGCAGGGTAGTATATTCCAAACATGCAAACATACAGCCATTCACGCTCACGTTCCACCTGTCCAGGGTTTCCTCTGCTCCCTGTGACCCTCGCATGGTGTGTCAGAGAGGGAGCGGTGGAGCGTCGATGTCCTCCATGTGTCCATCTGATGAAAGAGTTGTGTGTAAAATAAGATAAAGTAATAATTGTACCTCTCTTCTCTCACTGTGTAATTATCCCTATAACAGTGTGGGAAGGCTCTGCCAGGTCTCACTAAACAGGAACAGTGCTGTGGAACCTTTGGGACATCCTGGGGTTTCCACAAATGTCAGAAGTGTCCAAAGAAACCATGTAAGTACAGCTGATGTTTTCTTTTCATGGCTGTATGTCTTGTCCTATGGAAATCTCTGCACGGCCCTGAACATTTGCTCTCTTTGACCATCTGTTGTCCTAATTACATCCCTGGGTGCATGTGCACTTCAAGCTGTTTCAATATGATAGGACAGTGCGGTTCACCGTCAGTCTAAATGTGCACATTTGCTCATCTTAAGAATAAACACCTTTATACTATTTTAGTCTTACACATAACACAACACATGAACCACAAATCATTGATTTTCTGTTTTGAATACACATTACTGTGATTGAACAACTACCATCCATCTCACATGGATGACGGTCGAGACCTTAATCTGTGTATGAGTTGCAAAGCATGAGTGTAAATGGATTGTGGATAAACAATATAAGATATTATGAATATTAAATTCTTCCTGACTTCAACTTTATAATATGGTAATTGCAGAGAAAAAGGTGTTTTTTTCTTCTCTTTATTCCACTCTATTACTATTGTTAGAACTACATTATACATTTCACTGAGTGCTACTGTAAACTTGTTGACATAGAGTTGAGACGGATGTTTGTCCTTGATTCTTCAGTCTTCCTCTTTGTTTCGGTGTGGCGGCGCTACAATGCCGCATACAGGTCTGGTACACTTAGAGTCGTTTTGGGCATTTTGTGTGGATAAAGATTTGTTTAAAGAAATCTTTTCAAAAGTGACAGAGGAAAAGCTTGTTTTAAAGTTCTATTTCTGTGTGGATAAGGCCCAAGACTGGGTCTGTTCACACTATGTAACTCATAACTAAACACCTGCTCCTGTAAAAAAAAAAAGAGGTGGTGTTTGTCATGTATATCATATATCATTCCTTCACCTTTTTTTCTCCTAACAACAAACCCTCTGATTGACTGTCCACAAGGCTACAAGAGAATCAACAGCTCTCATTGCCAAGGTAAGCGTTTTGTTTCTCTTTTGCACTATACCATATTCATGGCTTGGGTTTAGGGATGGTGACTATTGGGACACTGTAAATTTATTTTTTATTATTTACATTTAAAAAGTCAGATTTTAATTGGACTAAGACAATCGTTTGGTTTTCTTAATGTCATGTAAACATGTTAGTCTGATTTGAATTGAAATTGAATTGAATTGAATTGAATTGAATTGAATTGAATCATAAAAAGTAGCCTTTCATTTGTCCTTTTTTGTCATTTTTATTGACTCACAGATTTTGACGAGTGCCAGCTGCAGGGTGTATGTCCCAATGGAAACTGTGTGAACACAGTGGGCAGCTACAGGTGCATGTGTAAAGCCGGCTACATTCCCGACCCCACGCTCACCATGTGCATATGTAAGATCCGCTCTCTGACATGTTCCATCGCACTTTCTTTCTCGTGCACTGTGTTTCTCAAACGAAACAAAGTCCAACACTGCGATGTCCGTGTTAGCAGAAATATTATGTTGACGTAAATGAGTTGATCAGGTTTGCATGGCCATCTGTGCAGATTCCAGTACTTACTTACGTACACCTGCTGCAGTGTTTATGACTCAAAGGCTGATAGGAAAGCTGTGTTTGAATGCAATATGAATGCAGTGCATGGATAAAAGCATGGTGTTCATTTTACAGTCCTCAAGCATGGCACTGATGTGGAAAAACAACATATAAACCCAACATAGGAGAAGAAAACTGTGATTAGGGAGCGACAGCAGCATTGTGATGAGTCTTGAAAGTGATTGATTTTGTCTTGTTGGTGTTCGGTCACCATTACAGTATATAAGTGTGAATTACCGATGTTGACTCTAACGTGACATTTCTGGCAGCATTGTGCTTGACGATAGGTGTCTGTGAAGGCATCGCAGCTCTAACGTTACTGACAGTGTGCATGTGCATCTGCATGTGAGCTGCCTAATTATTATGGCTCCAACTTTCTTAGTCCAAATGCAGTCAATGCTCAAGACAGAGTAGACGTCATCGGTACTTTTGAAACTTTCATAATCATCAGTCCAAGCACTGGTACTGTATGTGCTCAGTGGGAGTGGGGCTGGTGTTTTTGCTAAATCGAAAATAAATTTCACTGAAATAGAAGCCAGCGCCTTGACTTCTGGTCAGCAATAAAACCTCCGTTGTTGATCTAAAATGTTAACTTTGCCTTTAAGCCAAAAATGAAAAATTCATTCAAATATCAGTGTTGTGAGGGGGCAACAGCGGAGCACTGCTGCGTCCCTTTGTGTGCAGCGAAACACAAGACACAAACAAACTGCTGCAGACGATGACTGGAGAACATCTCTACGTCTTTGGCTGACTGACTGAAAATAAGGAAGTGACTGTGCATAATAGTCATCCATCCATTATCTACTGCTTTCGGGTCACTGTGCCAATCTCAGCTGACATAGGGTGACTGGCAGTTCAACCATTCACTCACATTCACACCTACGGAGAACCCGGAGGTGGAAAACCCATGCACACATGGGGAGAACATGCAAACTCCATGCAGAAAGGCAGAATAAAGCCAACTTTACAGTAGGGTTCAGCAGAAGAGATGTATTATATTAAGTGTATCGTAAGATTACAAGAAATTGAAAAGTTGATGGGATGTGAAAGGATTATTGCGCACAGTTTTCATTAAAATATAGGAAAAAACGGAATGGAGGAACAGTGATTGTGTTATCAGTATAACTGGAGACTTATGAAAACTCTTCATCAATATTTACCAGGAATTCTGTGTCAGTGAGGTAAGATTTTAACCGATTAAAAACGGTACCAGATAAGCCAATGGTTGCAGGGTCTATCGGAGGACAGGGGAGACAGTCCTGAACACAAGGAGCCAAATATTAAAACTGAAACAAACACAACTGCATACAAATCTTATTAGTAAAGGTGGCCTGAATGCTTACTGTCAAGTTGACAAAGTGACAAAGAGCAGAGGGAATCCTGGAGTTTGTGGATGTACTGACACATATTCAGCTCTGACGTGCTGTTGTTTAAAGAATCAGATACGTGAGAAGCAACCATGTGCTTTTTTTTTTCTTTTAGTAACCTTATTATGATTTCATTTTTGTCATATACAGTTCCCCTCCCATCCAACACACCCACCCACCCTAACCCTGCATGCAGCCTGTAAGGGCGCAGTGGAGGAAAACACTTAAATCCAAAGTAAACAAAACAGAAAGCTGCATCCCCTAAATGTTTTGTAGACTAGTGGAGCCGGGAATCGAACCCACAACCTCCAAGTTGAAAGATGACTCGCTTTACCACTGAGGGAGAAAGGGAGAAGCCCTAAGGATCCTGAGATCAGACAGGAAACAAGAGAAAAAGATGGGGTCTGACACTTTATGGCAAAAAGGAAGTCTAAGCTTCACCCTTCTGCATGTTTTAATACCAGACTTTGATAGTGCATGAATATTGGCATGAAAACTGCAACATGTCTGTGTTTTGTGTTTGTGATTTGATCACAACATGTGGCTGATTGACTTCACCACATGTAAATGACGTAATGCACTCTGGTGTTGTAGAACAAAATGTGTACGGGTCAAAGGGGAAGGTTTCTTTTGGTGAAGGGGACCCTCTTTATTTCTCCACTTTCTGTCCTCTCTCTTTCTTCCATGTATGCGTCTCCTACACTATGGTGCACCACTTCCTCCACCTCTTCTCCTCCGCCTCTGCCTCCTTTTTCGTCCACCTCCCACGCTCCTCTTCAGCTGACACGCCTGCCGTCCAAGAGGAGAAGGGGGCTTGCTTCCGTTTGGTCAGCTCAGGGAGACAGTGTTTGCACCCAGTTTCTGCCCAACTGAGCAAACAGCTCTGCTGCTGCAGTGTGGGCAAAGCCTGGGGCCCTCACTGCGACAAATGCCCCCCTCCAGGCACAGGTAAGGTCTCCAGCCACATCAGACACTCACTCAGGCCCACAAGATATTTTGCCCTCATTTTTTGTGGAGGGAACTACACACCAAATACCATTCAGGTGTCTTGTTTGGCCTTTAGACATGGACTGTAAAGTAAGAGTCTGCCATCTGTGATTGTCTTGTTTCATTTGGTCTACACCAGGCTCTAACTGGCTTAATTACTGGCAAGAACTAAACACAGTATCTTCTCTCGTGCCCAACCTTGAAACTAGCTCAGTTTATACAAGATCGCTGTGGCAAGTGACAAGCAATACGTCTTGTGACTGGTAATCAGGCCAAACCTTAGCTACTTTTCCGAGTAAGAAAATCATTAGTTCTGGAATTGTGTAAGATGGTTCCATCATATGGAAATGCTCTATATTAGGATTATATTCCAATATAATCTAATAATACTCAACAATAACATAACACGCATGTAATGTCGAGGAAGTTTTGAAATTTGAGTAGTGCTGTGAGTCGAATCAAAAGCCGTCAGACTGCTCCAATTTTAACATTAACCAACTAAGAAAGAAACAAAAATGGATAAGCAATGACCCGTGGAGGAAAGTGGTGTTGTGAAAACATATTTTTGTGCAACTGGATATTCTAGGTTTGTTTATTATGTAATGACCTGTAGGGGGCGAACACTACTGACGCTTGGTCTGAACTCAGTGGTCAGTGAAACATAAATCCTGGGCCTTTCACACCACGTAGACCACTTTATACCACATCTATACAAAGTAGTAACACTATTAATGAAATAAATGTCAATGGAATGTGTGTTGAAAAGTAAGACAGGAAGAGCTTGAGAATCCAGGAGAATCCAGGAGAATCCAGATTTAAAAAGGTTTAAAAATGCACAAATACCACGTGTCTTATTTCTCTTATCTTGCTGCATACTTTCCATCTGCATGGTTTTTTATCAGCTTGGCCGAGTAGTTGCTCTTTTTTTAGCGTTGCTTGTAAAGTAGATGACATTAGCAAAACCTCGACACAAGCTGATTTCACACCTAATACTTATCTATAGTTGGATGCTGGTACATTTCAATGGATTTTTATAAGGTTTATTTTCTTTGTTTCATGTAATTCTGAGGAAGAACAACCAGCAGTTATTAGAAGGAGCTCAACAAATGTCTATATTCTGTCATTGTGATGGTCAATGGCTGAGGATGATTTATTAAAACAGTATTATTGCACCCCCACATTCACATAGGGGCAAGAGGTTGTAGCGCCACCACCAGGTGAGTGGGTCTTTAATGAGGTCTAGTGGCTGTTGGCTTGTAGGTAACGTGATATGGATACTGACTCAAGTTTTCTTGGGAAAGCCTGTGGAAATGGTTTTTTCACGACTTGAAGACTCTTCTCCTTTGTGGCACATGTGACACGCCCTCCCCTCCAACAGGTGGTGCTCTGGCATAGCGCCCTCTGTTTTCCATTTAAAAGTGTGTTACAGCAGTTGTTTACGTTTACAGTTGTGTTTGACTTCTGTGTGTGAGCAACCCAGGGATTTCTAACAGTATTATTCCTAATTGCATGGTAAATGATTAGTTGACACAGTACCTATTGCTAGGTTGGTATTACACACACACACACACACACACTCTCAACAGTGCCTTGCTGGAGCACACTTTCATGTGTATGTTTCCTCAGATCACAGACTCAGCTCCGCCCAGGTTAAGTGCATTAGGGCTAAAAACTGCCTTATTATTATTATGTTTCCTGAACACTAATACTGGACATCGGATCTTATTCCAAGTAGGTCAGGAGTCTTCCAGTCGTGCATGGAAGATTCTAAGATAATATAGTTATGCTCAGTGGTGTGTGGTTGGAGATGAAGTAGGTGCAATTTCAGTGACTCTGTAGAGCGCAGCAGGGATGAAAATGTGCCTCCTTTGAAGATGAGTCACGCAGTTACCGCTGCAGAGATCATGTTGGCTGACACTCGGCTGCTGCTGCTGGATTGATAATGATGAGGGATTCCAAGGTGGCTGCCACCATGCAAACACTACTTTTATTGTTTGTAGCACAGTCGTATTTGTTTCACTGTAAATCAGTAAGTGAGGTTGTTTTGGGCATGTGCTAAACTAACAGTAGAGTCAGTAAAAAATACTTCCTTTTCATAAACATTGCTGCTGTACTCTGTAGTGTCTGTTCCAACGACATGATGATTTTACACATGACTTTTTTTCCTTGGTATGTCGAGAGTGAAACGCTCCTATACCTCTGATATTTTGGGGCAAGAGAGTGTTAGATTGGCAGCAGTCATGTTGCTTTGACGTTTACCTGCCGTCTCCGGGCCTCGTCACCATTGACTTATTGTCTCTTCACATAGTCGTCAGTTGTATTCTTTAACTTATTTGATAGCCATGAGTTTGTTTGCAGTTCTTCTGACTTTAATGTCCATAAATAGATGGAAAAATAAAATTTGGATACAAAAATACACACTTTATATCGCAACATATTGTTGTTAGGGATTCGGCTCTGAACTGTCGAGCTGCTGATAACTTCAAAGAACCACTCGCACCATTGTTTTTAAGAGGTTGATTATTACCATTATTCTAGAAACAATGTCAATCAAAAAGACTAAAAAGAGTAAATTTTGCACTTAAAACTTGTTTTATATTTGTTTTTATGATGTAGCTAAGTTCAAAGAGATCTGTCCTGGTGGAATGGGCTACACTGTTCTACCAAACCCGCCGGTCCATAAGCCGGTCATCATTTACCAGCAGCCCATTGACCTACTCCCACCTCAGCCCCTGCCCACACCAGAGAGACCAGTGGAGGCTTTTGGGCAACCAGATGAGATCATTCCAGGTGAGCCTCCATCATGTCAACTATGGATATTGTTATTTAATAATGCATTATTGCCTAGCGTGAAGTAGACGATGTGATGATGAGTAAACGAGAAGACAACAACAATTTTTAATTTATGAAAAACCTCTTAGGATTGTGATGTCAGAAGGTTTAGTGAGGGAACGCGAGTTTAAAAAAAATGGAATGTCCTCACCGTCTTTCGGGTGTTCCAAAGAATTCATGGTGTGAGTGATGCATTTTTCATGTAATCTGTGCAGGCGAGGTGGAAGAAGCACACAGTGTTAGTAAAGGTTGACAGCTTCATACAGCAGCGCTGTGGCTGACAAGGCTTAGACATTTCAGAGTCAGAGGAGGCTTTAATTGTGCTGTGTAGAGGAGCTTGATGCTGCGACGGAGAACTTTGGGCTGTGTTTGGGAGCTTTGAGCTGCAGTAAAGGCGGTTGGGAGGAGAACAGGAGGGGCTGTGGTAAAGAACTTGGCAAGGTTCAAGGAACTTCGTACTGTGGAGCTGTAGAGGGCAGCATTGCATCTCAGTGGTGGACATTTTCAGAAGATCAGCAAGATTCTTGAAGAAAGCTTTGAGTGAGGAAGAGAATCCAGAAGGATTAAGGACCGATTATGAGGACCAAAGAATGATGGGTAATTTTGGTTTCAGCTGTGCATTCTAGCACTAAAAATAAACCTAGACACTAAGTAGTATTGTATTTAAATCACAATTACTATTTTGGCTTCTTGCAAACATGATTCTGACAACAGAAAGCAAAGAAAATCAAGTTTGTTTGTGTAATTACTAGTGCTGTCAGTTAAACGCATTATTAACGGCGTTAACACAAACCCATTTTATTGGCGTAAATGTTTTTATCCCGAGATTAATGTTCTTTTAGGCCTAGCAAACTTTGTATCCTCCACTTCAGCCTCTCAGCCATCGTCACGATGACTGAAAGTTTGCCAGGGAAAGTTTACCAAAAGCTGGAGCTCCTGACACCATCAGCTCTCTCCTCTCCTGTGCTGTCCAAACCACTTGAACTTCGGTCCAGGAACTGGATTAAACAAAACTGTCTGGTGTAGAGTTACTCCTGGTGGAAGTTTCATACAGTTGTTGCAGAGAAAGGGAGGGTTCCAACAAGGATACTTGAGTACTCTTGTCTAAAACTCTCTCACATCATCTGCTGTCAAAACACCACTTGACCTTGTCCATGCTAGCAAATGACTGAGCCAGTTTAACCAATCACAGCGTGTTAGCCAAGCTCAAGTCGGGGCACTGGGGACATTGTCGTCACTCTATTCAGTGAAATAAAACAGTAGTACATGTTGTTGAAACACGACTCTTCCCATGATGCTGAGCGGGTCATGGATGATCTAAGGAAGTGCTCCCTGCGCTCACTCTCACATACAGCAGGAACATGTTCGTGACAATAAAGTTCAGTTCATGAGGGCAAACTTCTACCTCCGCACCCTTCGTTATTTTTTCATGCTCCACTTGGACACAACAGTACAAACTCTCGTGTAAGCCTTGCTTTCACTATGTTGTTCTCTTGGCAACAAGGATGTTGTTCTCATGGAAAAATGACTTTTTTTGTGTACGACACAAAATAACTGTGTCCAAAACCATGAAGGAAATAGTGTTGAGCTGGTATGGATCATGTTTTTCCAAACAGGGACATTTATTGAGACAATAAGAACAATAAAACATAAATGTTTTTAATTATGAAGACATGATTACTCTTCAGCTGTGCATCATCCAGCATCCTTTTCATTGACTCAATTGCAAGTCGTGCCAAAACCAGTTATTTTGATGAATTGTATTCATTGAGGGAGACCTTCCTCATGCCTTTTGTGCTTTCCTATGATGAATGAAAGTATCGTTTGAAGTGTGGTCTAAATTCAACAGCCTCACTATGCCAGTGTTGTAAATTGCATCACTGTGAGATGAACAGCATTGTCACTTTTTCAAATTACAGCTCAGAGAGTAACACTACAGATCCTGAGTTATGATGTCTCCTGCATGTGATTAGGCACCCGGATCTGAAAAGAAACATCCCTCCTTTGACATTTGTTTGTCGAGGACAAGGATTAAAGTGCTTTGGCTCACTTCACATTCTGTTCAAACACAGCCCAGCCCACCGGCATTCAGAGGAGGGACATAGAGGCGGAGATAAACCTGGCTGAGGGAGGGAAAGGAGCCTCAGCCTCCTCTGTTATTATTCAGGACATGCTTGGCAGACATCAAGGGAAGGAGAAATGGTGCTAGATCCTAACCAAAGCCAGACAGAATGCAAATTGCTGCTAAGCTTCCCTGGCATAAAGAAGCAAAGAATGTTCTCGCCAGGTGCACAGGACAGGAAAGCAATCTGACTGAAATCCACCACCCAAAACCTGTGTAGATCAGACTCACATGGCACCCAGCAGCAACCTAAGTTGGCGTGTTGGCACAGCTCGACCTGATCTGGCTTGTAGGAAGAGACACGAGTGCATTTACATGCACGTTAAAAGTCTGATTCTAATCTTAATGTCAGGTTAGTCCGACTAAAATTGAGCTAGTCTTAGTCGGACTAACGTACCTGGATAATGCGATTCATAATCCGATTACTCCTGCATGTATATTTTAGTTTACAGAGTTTAAAGTTAACTTTAAATTACTTATGAGTTAAATTAGCAATTACTTACAGAGCTGTTTTCTTTAAGGCCCAAGATTATTAAATTACAACTGGATGCAACTGGGCTTTTGCATCTGCTTTTAGAAAGGAAGTTCCTGAACATCGATTCCAGGTATTCTTTTACTTACTATCACCACAACTTGGATGCTAAAAGACATCCCTAGGAGAAATGGATGGAAGGGTTGAATAAATAATCTGAAATAGTTTTCAGGTTTGATTTAATCACAGACACAAACTCGGACCAGAGTAAAACATGTGAGCTATGCTGTTCTTTTCTTTATTCAATGTGAGCCTCCACCTCCCAGAAAAAGATGATGATGATGATGACTGCTGCCATTCTCTACACAAGTTTCCCATAATGCAATCGTAAACACTCACCTGAATTACACCGGCTTTTGCAGTATTTTCACCACAAAACAGGTGGATTTTCACACGGGAAATATAATGAGTCACTCATTACTCTTTAAACATGGGAGGTCTATTACGATGCATTAAAGGTCCAGTGTGTAAAAAGGAGTGACATCTAATGGTGAGACTGTAGATTGGAACAAACAGAAGACTCCTCGATCCGCTCCTCCTTGTCCTCCAAGCGTGTCAGGGAACTACGGTAGCCCTCACATACCAGAAAGGATTTAAACGCTATTTCACAACTCAGTCTTCATTGGTTTTATGCATCAGGTTTAGCTGGGGGAGAAGGCATTCACCATTGTTTGCAAACGACGCAGGTTTTCACATATGCAACACTCACCTGAATGACAGCGTCGTTTGCACGCCACATTCAGTGTACTCCTTGTGCCTGTTCCAAGCCCAAATGGCAGGTTTGTGTCAGGAAAAACATCTCTGGCAAATGAAATATATGGATTATAAGCCATTGAAATTATTACACACTGGACCTTATATTAGACGTATTATTAACGTATTGTAAATGTCAATACTACATCATTTTTCCAAATACGCACTTATGTTTCTTTTCTCTCTTTGGGCAGTAGCTACAACTGCACCAGAGCAGGTAGGTTGGGTGTTTTAAAGAGCGACACTGCAGCAGCAGTATGCATGCACAGTCACATTCAGAAACACCGTTGCATGAAGTCAGCGTCATTGCTGCATGACTTTGGCTGTTCGGCACACAGCGGTGAGTCCCTGCGTGAACCTCTGATGTCTGTATGTGAACATAAGCAACAGATGGACTGAACTCCTAAAGACCACGTTCCAGGCGGAGGTCGGTGCAGAAGTGGTCGGTGCAGACAGTCTTTGCTTCCTGGCTTTGCTCGCTGAGCTGTTCATTCTTGCTCTGTTAATAAGCTGTTAAGATGCCATGCAAGCTAAATGCTAATCTGCTTCCGAGCACAGCATCTGTTTTGCATGTCAGACATTGTGCAACGTTTATGCTGACGTCTGGTCCACAACATGTGCATACAGTGCTTTGTCGACCTTGTCCCTTTGGTATAATTGTGTGTCTTGTTGTTGAAGGAGCTGATAGTTCCTGGGTTTAGCGATAGACCATTAGTTGAGCCAATCCTGCCCCAGCTATCACCGGGTGTGTCCACTGTCAAGATGGAGGCAGCGTTCCCAGGTGTCTGTTTCTCTACACTTCATACTTTGTGGTACATCTATAGCGTGTGAAGCTCAGAATACTTTGTCAGTGTCAGTTTTGTTCAAGTTCACTCAGGGTTTGCCAGATCCAAGTTAAGGCTAAGGTTAGCACTTTTTAGCTTCTGCCGAGGTCAGACCACACATTTTAAGCACAATTGACTATATGCAGTCATGAAAAGCTAATGATGGCAGTAGATGTCTTCAGAAGTTACCAAGAGTATTTCATGATGGATTATAGACTATGGATGGACACAGTAGTGCTCCACTGTTGTCCTCTCTCAATGCTCACAGCACAGATTTGTGGCTCTGTGATTGCTTAATGCAATTATTTTCCCCAAGGGGTCACATGAGAAACTTAAAATATCGTTGATATATATTTGTAAAAAAGAGATAAATTGTATATATACATATATATAAATATGTATATATAGATACATGTGTCCATACCTCAGGCTTTTCAAAATAAAAGCAACACAGTTGTTTATCCATGTTTATGACTGATATACCGCGGGCCAGACAGTGATGCCCAAAGGGCCATATGTGGCCCGCGGGCCGTAAAAAATAACGTCTGGCTTAATGTAACAGTGATTACAAGAGACCAAAACATTGTGTAGTCTGACCTTGGCATTAAAGTCATGTTACAGGGTTTTATTTTATATAAGTGTGGGTGTCTGATCTGACCTGTCAGGTTGCTGCAGATTGTTGTAGACATTCAACTCTTTTCTCTGAAGGTTCTACAGCAGAATCATTTTAGTGACTTGAAACTTTTAGTCAGACAGCAGAAAAAGGAGCTATCATCATCATGGGATCAACACGAGTATTCAATCATTTGCTTGATCTATTTTTAAGATATTGGAAATATGTAAAAAAAAATGATTGCATTTATAATAACAAATCTTTCTACTTTAATGACGACCTCATTTGTGGTGCAACTATTATCACAAGGTGGCAGCAGCAACAGCAAGCATTGAGTTAGTGGACTTCAGTTATGAAATTGAACAGACTTCTTGAATGCATCTTAAAGCTGCTCCTCAAATTTCAACATGCTGTAGATTTAGCAGATGTGATGATTTACTAGGGTCTGTGAATGCATCTCAACACACTGAACCCTGCATTACTTACAGAAGCTATCATTTGGTGGAGTTTGGAATATTTCATAAATACCATTGAATACTTGTTGCTTGAAATGCCCATCCCTATCTGTTAAAGCAAATTTACTTGCTCTCTGTGTCTTTAAGTCTCTCCAGACATACTGTCTGTTGAACTTGGCTGTCGTCCCTTTTTATGAATATAAAGGGTTTTCTCTAGAAAAAGAGTATGAGGGCTACAATGATGTTGAGGAAGTGGAGCGACTGAGCTTCTGTATCACTAATGATAAAAGGTTACAGGCCTCGTCATGTTCTATGTCACATTATCCTGTATATAAGGACATGAAATCCTGCGATACTCTTATATTGGGACCAGGAATGGGATCTTTCTGGCTAAATAAAGGATAAAGTAAAATGATATTATTTTGTGTACAGTAAAATAATAACAATAATAATAATAATTCAATAGTAAAATGGATGGCAACAAGACATAATGTGAATTCAAAGCTGTTTAAGCTGTCTGACTGTCTATTTACCATGATTTGAGTATTTTTTGGAATCATTTTAGTATTTTGGGAATATTGTTTACTGGTATCATTTTGATATTTTTACAGTATCCTGCTTTTTTTTAAGCAAGACTGCATGTAGTGTAAAGTAGCTTAATGAATAGCATCCAACACTAAACTTCATGTTGTGCACATGAACAAACTAAGAGAGCATTGGCAGCTGAAGGAGGTTATAGTATAGTGTATATTAGGGTTGTGATAGATTGTTCGTGTGCACCACAACATGAATGTGGAGGAAGTGAGACTCGGCCTGTACATCAGTTACTGCTGAAATGATCTATGAAAGTGTCATACGTTTCAAAGAGGATCCTCTTTGTATGGGCAGCACACCTGTTCTCCTTTGTACCTTCATCCATGAGCCTCTGGGCTGTACACAGGGATGGGCTGTATCCAACACGTTTGTTTTCCTGGAGTAATTAAAATGACATCATCAGAATTGTTACTCAGGTCCAGCAGAAATAAATATACAATAAATACCAAAACCAAAAGTAATAATTAAGAGCATTATAGTAAATAATAAATAAAACCTATTGAACATAGATGAATAACCGACAGAGTATACATTGAATGAATGATCAAATATAGATTTGCTAAAATGTGTTATTTTTATTTGTTTTGCTTTTGTAGAGGTTGTAGAGAAAACCTCTCCACCTGCACCAGTGGAGATCCTCCCATCAAATGCAGGCCAGGACATCGCCCCCTCACAGTCATCTGGTAACAATGAAATATTCTATAATCTTGATTTCTTACTTTTCATTTAAAAAAAAAACAAAAAAACATAATTTCCTATGCTCTTACTTTGACACAAATGTACATGCATACAGAATTTCCATTTATGAATATACATGTATGAGGCATAAACACATTTGACATACGTTATTAATGTACTGTATGTAAATGTATGCGTTTTACGAGGGGTATTTCATGTAGTGTATATGAGAAGAATGTAGCACTATATTGGTGACATAAATGGCAGTACCACTCTATATTGGATGTCATATATTTGCTAGTTTCCAACTTCTGATTGAATAAATAAGTTTGTACCCTGACATTTTAACTCTGTAAGTGTATTACTCTATTTATAATATTACTATAATAATTTAATGGAGGATCTATGGGGCACCACTTTCAATTTTACAATCTGGCACCCCAATAGTTGACATTTGAGGAAGTTGAAGAGGTCAGGATGCTGCAGGACTGACAGGGCAGCTCATAGAATCCATGTGAGTCATGTGATGTCTGGAGTTCTATAGATATTAATTGGGTATACAGTAATTTATGAGTTTAAAAAGCCTGAACTGTCCCTTTAAAGAATAATGGGAAATGACTGGCTTTGTTAAAATGTAAATTTAAAACCAATAAACAAGAGGTTACAAACAAAACTAAGGATCGGCCTCATTGTCACTTGCATTAGGCGATTTTGCGGACATTGTGGACTTGTGGTACTTTTATATGAAACGTTTAACTTGTGGTACTCTCATTTTATGTTTCGCTTCCTTGGTATTTTACAACATCTAGTAAGACTCATTATACCGAGTGTAAAACTGCTGCCACGTTTCACTCTCTCTCTCTCTCTCTCTGTCTATTTCTTTTTCTCTCTCTCTTTCTCTTCGGGCCCAGAGGTGGATGAGTGTCAGATCCACCGTTACATCTGTGGTCAGGGGATTTGTTACAACACCATTGATGGCTACACCTGCCACTGCAATGAGGGATACCGTCTGGATGATGCCCACAACACCTGTGTAGGTGAGGAGTCCACTGGTCAAAGTCCTTCTGCAGCACTGACCGCACTCATGTAATAGCTTTTATGCAGAGAGGATGAAGACGTTTCCTGAAAACAAATAAAGAAAAATTCATTTCCATTTGTGGCCTTTATTGAACGTGTTATGACATTTGTCAGCATTTGCTTAGAAAAACACTGTAAAATGTAAAAAAAGGAAAATGATGACACTATTACCAGATGAGACACATCCTCTCTCCCTCTCATTTAAAATGCTCCCATATGATAGACACTGTGCCCGTTTAATGGACATCTAAATAAAGTATCTATGTCTAGAATATACAGTATGTACATTCCTAGCAGCACATGAAACTGGAGAATCTGTCCAGGTTTTATCGATAACTTTTATTGGGATATTAAATGAACACTCATTACAGCTCATTACCTAACTATCTATTTGTCCACTGGGATCTTATCTCATTTAATTGATTGATTTAAATAATGTTGTCCTATGTTGTGTGCCCTGCTTTGTGTGTGCAGATGTTGACGAGTGTTCGGACAGCCCGTCTCTGTGTGTTGGTGGTCACTGCAGGAACACAGAGGGCAGTTTCCTGTGCGTGTGTCCGAGGGGATTTCTTGTTGACGAAGAGGGAACCAGTTGTGTTGGTAAAACTCATGATATTTCATTTTCACACGCGCACACACACACACACACACAGCAACTGCAACAAGAACTGTTATAAGGAGTCAGTTTATGTCAAGTCTGTCAATAATGTTGCATTGAAAATAGAGCTGCAACTAACGATTATTTTCATAATCGATTGATCTGTCGATTATTTTCTCGATTAATCGTTTGGTCCATAAAACTTCAGGAAACCATGAAAAATGTGGATCAGTGTTTGTCAAACCTGGAAATGATGATGTTCTCAAATGTCTTGTTTTGTCCACAAACCAAAATGATTCACTTAATGATTTCTTTGTTACCCAGAGCAAAGAAATTAAGAAAATATTCAAACCGATGAATCGATTATCAAAATAGTTGTCGATTAATTTAGTAATCGATTAATAATCAATTAATCGTTTCAGCTCTAATTGAAAACCTTAAACGCACATTAATTCACTAGACCTTCCCTTGAATTATAATTAAACAAGTCTCTCCACTCACAACAGTGCTCAAGCTTGATGATAACTACCTTCACTCTTAGACTTGACACATGTCTCCTGAAAATGTCTCCTGACATAAATTATTCTCTAATTTCCATCACTCAACATTACCTGAATTATGAGACAGGAAGTGCAGCCTTATATGGAAAAGTAAAAGCAAGTTAGTAATATCATTTTTTATGCACTGAGAGTCTCTGTTATCATGAAGCTTTGAATTCAGAAACATCACCAGTGCAGGTGGCTCAGGGACAAAATTAGGATTCCTCCTTTGACCATGAGTGAGGGGATCATTTCAGGGGAATCGTTGCCCAAGATAACCCAAAGTTTCTATTTTAAATCCCTCCCATTTAGTCCCTGACTCCTGTTGTGGAATGGCACATAGTTCAGTGTTCAGTCCCTAGTTCCTGGTACTAGATGTGGTGGAAACACACCTCACATGCTGCACAGTGCTGTCTAATGGTCAACTGACATGTGCATTATTTTTCTCTGGGACCTCTCCATAGAACCCTTGGGGTCCCTAGACCTGTTATTGATAACCATTGTTCAAACTGCTACGATAGTTTCTGTCCTGTTGATATCAGATCCTAACAGATGTCACAGCTGGACCAGGAGGGGGTTGGACTATGTAAATGTGATGATTCTGTCTCTTGGCTCCCAGAAGGTGTAAATCTTTGAGGCTAAAATTCTCCATAAACCAGTCTGAAGAGTGCCTACATTCAAATGTCAAATAATCTTCTTCAAATAAGTTCAGATTTGCATGTGTTAGACATTGATGGGAAGTTTATCACACTTTCGGAATCTGTCAATTACCACTCGTTCCTGGTTTTTCCATGGCTGGGCACATTTATGCATTGAGATCAAAGATACCCGTGTTTTTTATGTTGGACTCCGTCTTGTTACGTAGTCACCCATGACAGACACCGCTCTGCTAACGTCTGATAGCTGACTCCAGTGCCAAGTGTTAAGCATGCCAACTAGGAAGTGTTAAAGGTACAGTGTGTAATCTGCACGTTAATGGTCCTGACACAGATTATCACCCAAAAATCAGACTCAAGTGACAGAAATAATAAAAACAGTATTGATAGTCAACACTCACTTTTGTATCGGGTTAGAAAGAACTTATAGTCTACTAGCAGTTAGTTCATTATCTGTAGACATGATTTTGACATTGTTGGGATGAGAAGATTGAAATCTTAAAAAACAAGTATTTAACTGGACCTTTAAAGTGACACATACTTATGAGTGCACCCTTTAGACAGATTAATGCGATCATAAACACATACTAGCACACTAGTGCACAGTGCAGAGTAAATGGTGCACTTGGGACAATATGTATGCTAGGCACATCAGCCACAGCCTCTGATGCTGGTCAGCACTCGGTCAAATACTTAAACAAACCTGAACCCGGCAAACTAAGTGTGCACTAATGGAATTAGAAGTCTGGAATTTTGGACGACACCAGCGACCACATTGTTACCAGCTTCTGCGCCGCTCTCCTCCCTGCTCCTGCCCCGTTATTGGGATATAAATATAAGGCACTCTGTCATTACGTGGTTTCCTGACATTTCAGCACAGTTTTTTTCCCCCACCCACTGAAATGATAGTGAATTAAGGCTGCAGGGGCAAACAGGCCTGATGGTTATTTCCCCACTACTGCAATAAAACTCTCCACCGCTCAACTGTCGACGATGAGGGATCAGATTATGACTTTTTATATGCACACAAATATACAGCCATTGCACCTACTAATAACATTAATAATAAAAAGGAGAGGAGGAATTTTAGACATATTTTAAAAGAAGAGTCATTACACTGGGGCAAAGTCAGCTAAGTTAATGTACAGACTCTTTTGAGTCATGTGAACATACCCCCAAATAAAGCCGAGACATACTGCAACGTATTGTGTGTCAAGAGGAGTAGAACATTTTTCCTGTGAAGGCCTATTTAAAATTTTTACAACATCCTTCACAGGTCATAAATTACTGAACACATATTATAGTTGTCCTCATTTCTTCGTTGCTTTGGAGCTCGTTGATTTGCATGTAAAATGGAGCTTTTCTAGGCTCTTTTACAAAGTGCTTTACAGTGTTTTGTAAAGCACAGCTCAGCGTGCACTGCAGACTATAGGGGCTATTGAATTGCATCAATTAAATCAACTTTTTTATTAGTATACATTACAATGTATAGAATCATAGAAACAGAGAGAGAATGAAGAAATCCCCACATATATTTTATGCATTTATTAAAGGTATTTTCTTGTTTATTTATCAACAATCTGTAGGTGGCAGTAATGAGGCTTGGCGTCACCCCACATTCAATAATAAGAACACTGTTCCACTTGCAATGACCGTACTTGTCGAGTATGTACTTGAGTCGTATTTCCCAACTATGCAAGTACATGTTTGCATACTTGTATATTGAGAAACAGCCAGAGACTGAATACGCTAGGGAGGCAGAGGTAAAAGTAATAAGACACAGGTGAAAAACATGATGGCAGGGCAGGAAATCAAGACGGAACATAGTAATTAACATACAAACTACAAAATAAAACAGGAAACAAGGAAAACATTAATCCAGGGGTCATGACAAAGAACTGGACCAAACAATGTCATTCATTGTCTACAAGAGATGTCCCAACTTTTTCACTCCGATACGATACCGATATTGCAGCCTTGAGTATCGATCCAATACGATATCGGCACGATTCATACATACTTTAATTACTTTTTTGTGTTATGTTAGAATAGGCTTGATCAAGTGATGTTACTTCATCAGAGAACAATAATCAGCAACAGTATATTTGAGAAAAACTGACCCATATATTATTATTAGCCAATGGTTACATCAATTTTAACCTTCAACATAAGAATATTGGATTTCTGGATTGCCATGTTAATTTCATACAGTCTATGGTTCATTTCATCAGGAGGAAAGTAGCAAGTGCTAATAGGGGTGTTTTTAGAGCACCCGTGTTTCACAGGTCACAGCGTGTCTTCAGAGAAAACCCCCCTTGTTTTCACTATTTTGGATTAGCCCAACCCACACAGGGTGAGTGACTCGTCCCGCAGGTAAACATAAAGCCCGAGGACCAGCCCCGCAGACATACTTAGCTCCGTGTGTTGAGCTTCAGGACACATTTAAAACACTCAAAGCTCTTGGCATGGCTGGTTTTTGGGGTACAACTAACAAACGGAGGTTGTTGAAAGTCGACAGGTGGCGCTAATGTTGTTTTAGCAGCTCGCCTCAGGATGAGCTAGTATGGTGCTAACAGCTAGCTCACGCTCACCGTGCGGCTTCGTAGCCTTTGATTTCAGAGGTTAAAGAAACATGTTTAACCTGTGAAATAGCAGTAGCACACACACGCTGTTGTTGTGATCGTGTGGGCTCTATGTTTCCAAAACTCGTTTTTTTGGCTGATATCGGACTGATATCCAATATCAATATCGGATCAGGACATCCCTATCATCTACCGCGTTATCCTCTACACAAGGATCGCAGGGTTGCTGGGTCCATACCCAGCTGACATAGGGTGTAAGGAGGGGATCACCCTGGACAGGTCGCCAGTCCATCGCAGGGCAAATATAACCATTCACTCTCACATTCAGTCAATTTGTGTCCAAGACAACAATGCTAGGTTAAGGACTCTACTATGTGTGAGAGGGTCTTATGAATTCAACGTATGATAGTATTGTTTTTAACAGCCTTTTCATAAATGTTTTTCAGATATTGATGAATGTGTGAACAGAACTGTGTGCCCGTCTGGCATCTGCATCAACGTGCCAGGGAGTTTCAACTGTGGCTCCTGTCCTCATGGCTTCCTCGCACATGGAGGCCAGTGTGTAGGTGGGTCACAACAGAGTACATGTGTGCCGTGAGTTTATCGGATTTATTAAACCGAGTAGAATTGATTTTTTTTTCTTTACCCATGTCATTTTAAAACAAAATGACATGTTGAGAAACAAAGGAGAATTTCACATTTACAGAGGTGTTCAGACCATTTCCTGTGAAAACCTGAACAGTGTCATCCTTAAAGTAAACTAAACTGTCTGGACATAATTTAGAAAATCAACACACAACACATGACCAAGACCAACATAGACCTTATTGCCCACATGAGCTTGCATATTGGCCAAATGAGAAAAAAGATAGAGATAGTCCTGTTTACTAAATCAAAAGTACTTGTACTTCCAATGTCTCCAATGTACTTGTAGTCGCCAATGTTAGTTACTCGTACTTGAAGGTGATACGATTCTTAGTTATAATAGTTAGATCACATCCAAACTCTATGGTGTGCAATGTTTTGCCATCAACACATACAGAATTTGGGTCAGAAAACATGGACAGAATAAAAAAATTGCCAATAAAGCAGTAAAATCCAGTGAAGCGTTCCAAAGAACACACAGTGTGGGCCGACTTTTTCCTGGAAATGCTGTTATTTCTAACAGAAACCCAAAGGTGTTCCCATCTCTCTCCCTTTTCACTAGTTTACTGCTCCTTTCATCCCATGTGACACAGCTGTAGCTGTGAGGTTTTGACTGCTCCCACAGCAGCCAAGACGAGCCAAGCCACAGTGGGGTGGCAGTGGACGCTGATGGCAGTCAGAGGAAATAATTAGGCCGTGCAAGAGAGTCCTTTATAAAAGTTAATAACCCGGCACACAGATGTTTGTGACACTGCCAAACTCAGGGAAATGTGTCATCTCTTAGAGACGCGTGTGCGTGCGTGCGTCTGTGTGTGTGTGTTCTTGTATTTCTCACCTCTTAAGGACATTTTCTAGCAGAAACACTCACCTTGGCAGGACCAGTAGTCCACATGGAGACTAAAACCTGGTCCTAATGAGGCAGAACCTCGTCTGTCCAAATGAATGGAAGTGGGTACTTAAACCTTAGTTTGTGTGTGTGTGTATGGGGTTCCCACTGGTCAATCTTGGTGTGCTATGAATGGACGTCTTGTTGCCCAGAGCTCCTGTCATGAGTTCATTCTAAAATGCTGGTATTTGCACCTTGTTAGTTTATTATTGACCATGGTGCTGAGGCCTCTTTTACCTCTTTTAATTGAGGTTTAAACATAAATAAACATACATTTATGTGTAATTCTTTGAGAGTTTTGCCAGGACAGTCGGCTTTTCAACTATTTTTCTTACAAACCCCATTTCCAGAAAGGTTGGGATCATTTCTAAAAATGCAATAATAAAAGGTCCAATCTGTAATTTGATGAATCACTGAAAAAAACTACCTGACAAATCTCTTTTCTTTATCTACAATGAAAAGGTTTCACTAGGGATGGCCGATATTGGCTTTTTCTGACCGATATTCGATATTGCCGATATTGCCCAACACTTAATTTCCTATTCTGGTATCATCCAATACTGATATATACAGGCTTTTTTCCCACAAAACTATGACTTATTCTGTTATCATTTCTTGTCCTTAGGATTAGGGTTTCTTTCCTGTTTTGAAACAGTTTGCAGTGCAGTTGCAGTAAATACAGTTTCATCATTGCATAGTCCATTTTAGTCAGGAGGCTACTTTTGAATTGAATTGAATTGACTTTATTCCTCCCCCAGGGGGGAAACACACATTCACCACAGCTCAGTTGTGAAAAAGAGAATAGAATAAAAATAAGAATAAGAATATAAAATAAGATTAAAAAAAGAACAATACTATGCAATAGTGAGAACATTTCAAAAAATAAAAAGTTACAAAGATAAGAAATTACACTCTAATATAGAGTAGTTATCAGTTATCAGAGTAGTTATCAATTAAATTGTAATATTTAATTTTTAGATTTTATATCCTGGCCATGCATATATTAATTGTTAAATTTGTCTGTTTCAAAGATATCAGCCCCCGTCCTGAAAACCTCAAAATCTGCCACCAACGCCTACAACACACAATCATAACTCAACAACATGATTTTGAATACCTTATTGATTGGGTTGAATAAAATTACATTACTAAAAAAATAGAGTAAAATACAATTATCATCGACTAAAACTAGAGGAAAATAGTCGCGGGTTATTCTGACTAAAATAAGACTAAAATGCTCAGACGTTTAGTCGACTAAAACTTGACTAGACAAATGAATGTGACTAGAACTAATAAAAACTAAAATGACTACTGCCAAACTATAAATATGTCATATCTTAATACACAAATCACAATTTAAATTCCAATTGACTAATTTCTCGCCTCAAGTGATCTTAAAACTGCGTTATTTTAGGTTTATATTTATTTTCCCTGATTAGCTCATTACGGCAACAACACATTTAACCACGGGACTCCCAGCACTGCACGGTGATACACAGCCTCTCTTATTATTGTGCGGCTCTCACAATAAGAGGAATAACTCCAAATATGCAGGGTGACAGAGATATTGTCTCAATAAAAAAAAAACATTTGCACAAAGCAAGCTGATCCACTTTTCTATGTTGATAAGAGCATTAAAATGCAAAAAATAATACAAATTATATGACAAATGAATGAAATATAATGGGACAAAAGGAAATTCAGGCACGTTTATGACATTAATGCGATTCATCGTGATTAAATATTTTAATCGTTTGACAGCACTACTTTTTATAAGACAAGCACATTTGAATACTCATTTTTCTGTTCACAATGTAACAACCTTGTGCTTTAAAAGCTCTAAGTCCTGTAAGTTCTATATGGAATGTATATGTCATGGTTGCGAGTTTGTGAGTTTCCACTCGAACCTCGGGCCTCAAGCCTTTAACACTGATTTGTCTACAGTTTAATGCTTTTGTCTAATATGATGTGTTATATTATTGAACTGTGTGTTGTTATAGATATCGATGAGTGTCAGGATCAGCGTGTGTGCACCAGAGGTCACTGCCGGAACACGGACGGCTCCTTCATCTGTGAGTGTGGGCCGGGCTTCAGAGTATCAGCAGCTGGAGACCAGTGTGATGGTATGATATCGCTCAATATAAGAACTGTTTACTGTGGCTGTCTGTTGGTTTTAGTAAAAACTATTGAAACAATTTTCATTGAAGAAGCAGGAAAAAAAACACACATGGATTCAGATATCGTCAGAACAGTTTCAGCCTTCATTCAATCGTGGAAGTAAATCAGATATTCCCCTGTCAAAGCTAGCTAGGAGATGCTAGACCAGGGGTGGGCCATTATTTTCCCCATGAGAAACAAAAGATATTGTTGAGGGCCAGGCCAAATTTGAATTAATTTAATTAACTTTTATCTCTTTTATCTAAAAAAACAGTAAATTTGTATTTTGTATTCTGGTTATATAATAAGATAATAAACATGGAGGGAGATAATGATAACTCCTGAACTTAACTTATAGAAGAAACTTACCACATCTTTCTTAACACTGTCTTCAATATCGGCTGCGTATTTTTATAGTTTTTAACTTTGTAATTTAAAAAAAAAAACAAAAAAAACTGCTGCTATAACATTCGTTAACTTTGTACACTGGAGCGCTGTGACAAAAGAATTTCCCGCAAGGGATTAATAAAGTATATTCTATTCTATTGTATTCTATTCTTCTAATAGATGACAAGCACTTAAAATGCTCATCCTGGCATTATAATACAGAGTAGATAAGTCCCATGTGTTAATGCACCATCACATTTAAAAATATCTTACAGTAAACTGCACTAAACCTTGCATTAGATAAACTATATTAATATAATAATCCCCTGAATTCTTAGACTTGTTTAAAAGTTGCTGCAAATCTTAAGCAGTTTCAATTAAAATCTGATTTCACATGAAATCATCAGAAACATGATACAGATGTTTGTTTAATTTAGGGGTTTTTCCACCTAAGAAACAAAAAAACATTTTAGAAATGTCCTGCAGGATGTTGACTGTGACTGTGGACGTGGATGTGGCTGTGGCTGTCTGTGACTGTGACTGTGACTGTTACTGTGACTGTGACTGTGACTGTCTGTGGCTATGGCTGTCTGTGACTGTGACTGTGACTGTTACTGTGACTGTGTGACTGTTACTGTGACTGTGACTGTGTGACTGTTACTGTGACTGTGACTGTGACTGTGACTGTGACTGTCTGTGGCTGTGGCTGTGACTGTGACTGTGGATGTGGATGTGTGGATGTGATGTGGATGTGGATGACTGTGACTGTGGATGTGGATGTGATGTGGATGTGGATGTGACTGACTGTGACTGTCTGGCTGTGACTGTGGATGTGGATGTGACTGTGACTGTGACGACAGTGACAGTGACAGTGGCTGAGGCTGAGGCTGAGGCTGTGGATGTGGATGTGGATGTGGATGTGGATGTGGTGGCTGTGACTGTGACTGTGATAGTGACTGTGACTGTGGATGTGACAGTGGCTGAGGCTGTGGATGTGGATGTGGATGTGGATGTGGCTGTTTGTGGCTGTGACAGTGACTTTGACTGTGACTCCACTTCTATCTTTGCATTAAATTAAAATGTATTATTTTTATTGTTATTTTTTAGGTTTTTGAAATCCTGAAAGCTCCTGTGTTCCTGTGAGCTAAAAACACTGATTGACTTTGGTCTTTGGCATGGGAGAGTGAACGGTTTAAAACATGACAGAAACTTCAGTTTTCAGTGGCAAAAGTCATTTCCAACTTAGATACTTTTCCAACTACTCTCCATAAAATTTTTGTCCTTCACAACAGTTTTGTTGTAATAACCTCATCTATATTTCATATTTCAAAACTAACTCACAGTTCCATTCTCACTCAACTTGCAACTCAGCAGAGCTCCATCTGCCAAAGTTCCTCACTTGCAGAGGTCAATTTTAAATCAAATTCCAGGGGAATCAAATTATGGAACGACTTTTCCATTTGACAAAAAACTGTTTAATGTTACAAGAGATAATTTTCATTTTTTTACTGCTATTCTTGTCTGTGTTTTTTTTACTCATCGTGATGTACTTTACTGTTATGAATGTTTGCTTTAGTTTTCTTGCCTCTCCCTGCACTGTTACTATCTGGTGTTGACTCGTTTGTAATTTTGATGTGTGCATGTTTCAGATGTGGACGAGTGTGTGGAGGAAGCGACGCCCTGTGACGATGTAGGAGAGTGTGTGAACAGCCTGGGCTCCTACACGTGTACCTGCCCGCAGGGATACCAGCAGGTCAACAGCACCACCTGCAGAGGTGAGTGCGCGCGCACACACACACACGCACACACAAACACAAAGGTTTGCACAGCTAGTCTTAGGCCTCTGCATTGACTTCCATTCATTTGGACAGCATAAACTAAGCTTGTGTTTCTGTCCTAAAGAGGAAACACGCACACACACCTCAGCATATCTCTGTCTGTGTCGTTCCAGATGTTAATGAGTGTATGGACGAGCCAGAGCTCTGTTCCCCCAATGGAGAATGTCTCAACACAGAAGGATCCTTCCTGTGTGTGTGTGATAGTGGCTTCACTGTCAGCCTGGTCACACCCTCCTGTGATGGTAGGAAACAACAACACAACACACTCACACACACACACACACAACAATCATTATGTAGAGAATAATATCCATTTCATTTTATTTAAATTCTAAATAGTAAATGCTCTGTATTTACGTATATAACGCCTGTTTAGTCCTGATGACCACTCGATGTCATATGTCCCTAAGTCTGTCCTTTTTCCCCCTGGATAAGACGTTATTTTACAGTAGCTTATATTTTAAGAAATTCATGAATATATCAAAACCAACAATTGTTTCAGCTCCGTTTATAGTGTAATGCATAACAGATTTACCAAGTTCACTAAGACGAGCAGCAGGGGGCACCACATACAGATGAAGGTGCACCTTGATGATGTAAATAAAGACCAGTAGCTGACGATACATGGCGCCGTTGCTAATATTGTAGTCATTTGCTCTTTGCACTACCTTCAGGAATGTTCAGGAATTTTGTTTCCTGAAATGTGGATATGGTAGAGTGACATTTTAGTCACGTGGTTTCTAAATTTCATCCTTTATTCACTGTATTTGTTTCCACTGCATATGTTTGCAGTTACTTTTTATCGACACACCAACTTTTTAACCTCCCTTAAGTGTAAAAACGTTTATATGATATCTCATGTAGCCCTGGGTTGAAAACTGTCCACGTTTTCAACCCAGTTTACACTAAACGTTACACATTTAGTGTAAACTGAATATATATATTTGAAAAAGACACAAGAACAGTATCTATACAGGTTATATTGTGGATGGACTTCTCATTTAGCAGAATCTGACTTTTACATTTACATTAATTTGAGTTCTGATTTACTCACTGCATGAAGTGTAATTATATTTTTGCATACATATGCAGGCCATAGTTACAGTTTTTTTCAGTAGCTAATGCAGCAGTTTTAAAGTGGTTGCAGGTTCAAGAATACACCTTACACAGAGGTCAGGGTTGGTTTTAGTATTAATATTTCTATAAAAGTAAGAGCATGACCTGCAATTGAGGGAAACTCCTTGACAGCTTTTAGCAAGAGTAAGACTTTCTTTCCTCAGTGAAACACCTGACCGACACCCACAAACATGTCAACAATCGTCACAATCACACGTCCACTCAGTCTACTGCAGGATAATTCACATTTCCAATACATTCCCCAGTCAGAGAACAAAGAGCATCACACATGTCTTACCAGCTAAGCAGCTTCCCAAGTTTTGCCTGGAGTCAGCGCCTACATCACTCGACTGTATGTCTCCACCAATAATTAGAACCTCCAGGAACCTTTGACAAAAATATTCATACAATTAATTACACAGGTGTAGAGAAGGCCACAAGGAGTTGCACGGTGTCTTTGTGGATCTGGATGAAAGCACATGATCGCGTGCCAAGAAAGGAATTGTGGTATTGTATGAGGAAGTACAGAGTGGCAGAGAAATATGTGAGGGTGATGCAGGACATGTTTGAGGACAGTGAGACAGTGGTGAGCTGTGCAGTTGGAGTGATAAATTGATTTAAGCGGAAGGTGGGATTACATCGGGGATCAGTTCTGAGCCCCTCCTTGTTGGCACTGGTGATGAACAGGTTGACATATGAGGTCAGACAGGAGTCACCATGGACTATGTTGTTAGCAGATGATGTTGTAATCTGTAGTGAGACTAGGGGACAGGTGGAGCCTGGAGAGGTGAAGGTATGCATTGGAGAGAATTCAATTTAATTCAATTCATTTTTATTTTCAGATACATTATCTCAAGGCAGTATAAGCAGTGGTGGGCTGTCAAAAAAGATTTTTTTTTATCATTATTATTATTACCATTTAATTTTTTTTAATAATCAAATGAATGTGTGTCTGAACGTGTCTGAATTCAATTACTTTTGCAGTATGTTGTGATAATATTTCCAGAAAGAATATGGTTATTTTTTGTGAAGCTTAGCTGGATTTTCCTGGATGTCATTAAACGCATCGTAGCTCCGTGGACCTGCTCTAGTAGTATTGCTGGCCTTTCGTTGAAGCTGCCATTTCCTATTTGGTTATAACTTTGACTGACGTGTGTCGTCAGCCAATCAAAATGTGATATCATAGTGACAGAACGCCCCAGGCCCAGCGATGTGTCTGGCGCTAGCCCCCGCTGTTGAACCTTTGGTGGGTTTTGAAGTAAACTATGATCAGTGCATTAACACCACCGATCCATCGTGTTTCTGATCGTTTGGAGATCGTTTGGAGAAAAGGAAATCTAACAAGCACCATAAACCCCAGCCTCATGGAACCAAACTCTAAGATAGCACAATCTTTGTTCAGGTCTAAATATGTAACTATTGAATACAGAAACTACTGTAGATACATCACTTTATGTCCATAATCTTTTCCTTCATCATCATCTCTATTCCTACCCTCTCAACAACTTTGTCACAGCCAGTCAGAGGTATCAGAAAAAACGTGTTTTCTTTCTTTCACATGCTGATCCTGTTTTCGAAAGCTGGCTGGAGTTTTGGCTTCTGTGGCAAAGATGTTTTTAATGCCCCCTCCTGCCCCAGAACAAAAAAAAAATAGAGAGAAGGAAAGAAACAGATGGAAGCCTTTGAGCTGGCTGTCTAGACAAGGAGGGATATTTGTTGCTCTCTGCCTCATGATTTATTCACAGGACTCAGACTGAGCGGTTGGTGTGAGTGTGCGCTTTTATGAAACTGCTTCAGTAAGATGAGTTCAGTCAGCAGAGTATGACAATATTTATTGAAGTACAACGTTTTGGTTGCTGTAAACAAAGGAGTGAGTGAAGAGGAGACATCTAGAACATACGCACACAACATATAGAAGATCATTGGGAGTCTGGATACTGATGGTGGTGCAGAGCCACAAGGAGGTGCATCAGGGTCTGGATCTGCACCACTGTAAAATATAACCTCTTCCATGATAGGGCAATAAAAACATGTAGTAACATTTGGAAATTATCTAGATGCTAAATCTAGTACTGTGTCAAGCGGAGTCTGTGCTCCGGTCTTGCAGAGAGTACTGAGCGATTCCGTGAACAAATCTTTTTAATGAACTGATTCAAATGATTCAGTTCACCCTAAAAGAACTGCTGATGATGAGGAGTTACTATGAAGTAATGGAAAATGACGTGACTGATACCAAACTGAGTAGACTCCAGGGGAGCAGAGTAGTGCTAGATCCGCAGAATGGAAAAACCCCTCATAACTACTACTAAAAGACAATGTTAACATTTTTGTTTCTAGATCTGAATTTTTAATCACTAACATTACCTTAACAAGGCCACTTTCCCCCTGAATTACAACTAACCAGAGGTTAAGAAGCTAGTTTACTTTAGTGGAAGTTGTAAGTGACGCTCTGTGCACTTCCATTTGTACTTGGACTGTGTGAACACTCAGGACGTGGCTTAATGATTGGACCAGGTGAGCACATGAATTGTTAGCTTTGGCTTAACTGAAAACTAAAGAAGCTGAGAATTAGGTGAGTTTTCATATAAAGAGAACTTTTATTTTTTTATGTTAAAATGATCTGACAGGGAAAAGTTCATCTGGTGAAGGCCAAAGAGCTGTTGGAGGCAAGAGATTTAACAAAAATGGGACATAAAGAGCCAGGACAATACAAGATTAATGCAATTTTGAAAATATTACATTTACATTACATGTCATTTAGCAGACGCTTTTATCCAAAGCGACTTACAAAAGTGCATTTAAACATTTGGCTACAAATAAGAGCTAGAAGTAAGTAAGAGCTTCAAGTAAGCCAAACTATGAAGTGCTAGTCATAAGTGCAATGTATAAGTTAGTAAGTAAGTTTTAGTCGGTTTAGTAGGTTTTGATCATGTCCTGGATGTAGGCTGGACCGGATCCGTTTGTAGCATGGAACGCAAGCACTAGAGTCTTGAAGCAGATGCGAGCAGCTACAGGAAGCCAGTGAAGGGAGCGGAGGAGCGGAGGAGGGGTGTAGTGTGGGAGAATTTTGGTAAGTTGAAGACCAGTCGAGCTGCTGCATTCTGGATGAGTTGCAGAGGTCGTATGTCACACGCAGGAAGACCAGCCAGGAGGGAGGTGCAGTAATCCAAGCGTGAGATGACAAGAGCCTGGACCAGAACCTGTGCCGCCTTCTGGGTTAGAAGAGGCCGTATCCTTCTGATGTTGTGCAACATGTAGCTGCAAGATCGAGCTGTTGCAGCAATGTTGGCAGTGAGGGAGAGATGGTCGTCAAGTGTCACACCCAGGTTCCTTGCGGTATGAGAAGGAGTTACCACAGAGTTGTCGAAGGTGATGGTCAGGTCTGTGGTGGGAGAGAAAAGGAAACTCAGACTTGTCGAGATTGAGTTTCAGGTGAAGGTCAGACACCCACTGAGAGATGTCGGTCAGACAAGCGGTGATCCGTTCTGCTACGTGTGTGTCGGAGCTGGGAAAAGAGAGAAGGAGTTGGGTGTCATCGGCGTATCTGTGATAGGAAAAACCATGAGAGAGAATAACAGAACCAAGAGAGTTGGTGTATACAGAGAAGAGGAGAGGGCCCAAGACAGAGCCCTGATACCGTCAAATATGTCATCAATGAGCAACCTCCTCCAGTTATATTTATACCCTTAGGCTCTGAATGGCAAAGGAGTTTCAGGAGACAGAGTGTAGGTGAAAGTGTGTGGAACATGCTGAACATGAAGAATGAAGATGTAAGAGACTGATATACTGAAGATGATTGAGTGTCTGGTTGTTGTGAGTGCCAGAGATGACTGAAATACAGTGTAAAACCCTCTGATTTTGGATGGATTTGTTTTCTCTGCAGACATTGACGAGTGCGACCTCAATGAGACCATCTGTGGCCCTCATGGCTTCTGTGAGAACAGACTGGGCTCGTTCCAATGCCTCTGTGACCAGGGCTACCAGGAGACACCGGATGGCAAAGGCTGTGTGGGTAAGTGTTACAGGTTTGTTTTTGTTATACTATATTACTTGCTGAAGGTATCGGTTTTATGCAGAGTGAGTTGTTGGTGAATGGTGGGTCATTAGAGGTCAGTACAAACAAATGAATAAAACAGGTTTAGGAGTGATTTGTTTTGTACATGTGATGCTTTACAGTTGTTTTCTTTTTTAGAGTTGTTTTCTGACTGTTGATGAAATATGATTTATGAGTAAAGGTTCTGTTGTGCCAAAGAAGATTTTCTGAATTTTAATTGGTCCACCACATTGTTAAATTGTAACTAGACCACCTCATGTGAGGCTCCCACTAATGGCGGATTTTGAAAAAGGCCAAGATTTGGGCTGAGATCAGGGACCAGTGAGTGGTAGATCAATATTCAATACTTTATCCTAAACTATGAAGATGTATACCTGGATCAGCAAATAACATTACCATATACACTGATTTACACCTGGAAATAGTGATTTAGGGATTGAGTTTCACTTATACTTACTTTACTTACAGATATAATATATGGCTGTACACAGACACTAAGTCTAGACCAGCCAGCATGGCCAAATCCGGCCTGAACCTGAGCACAATTTCAGAATAGTTGTCCAAACTCAGCCCACTGTGTTTTGTGATGTTGTAAGATGCAGCTGACGCTCCTAAGACCATGTTTCCATGATGCCATGATGACATCGGATGTCAATATGCTCGATTTTATAGCTATAGAAGAAAGAGAGAAAGTCATTATTAAGTTTCTTTGTTTATTAATGACATTTCACGAGTGTTGTGTTGGTTTGAAATGGAAGTAAATATACCTGGGAGTAAAACAGGCGAACAATGATGAGCGATACAATACATAGCACACTCCTGTTAATCATTTAATCAATCATGCTGTCAAGCTCCTACCTGGATGACTATATACTGCAGTCAATATTCTTTATACTGCAAAAATATTGGTCCCTTCATGAGAGAGATTAGTGCTCCAGTTGTGACGAGAACCTCCTACACTGCAAAGAAAGAGGATGAAAGAATCTAAAAGATTTAGACACAACAAAACAAGTGTCTTCTCGTATCTGTGCTCATATGATGAGAGGTTCCTTACAGAGAGAGTATCCTTAACACGGATAGCCAACTCTGAACCCTGGAGCAATCTCACCAACCCTGACAATTTTAAATTTATAACTGTAGACATGTTGCTATGCAGTTTGTGTGCCTGAAATACCATGTTTTGGGGTTTTTTACTTCTCAGCTGAAACACTGTGAACTTGGGGGTGCTATCACTCCACCAGTTGCAACTACAGAGTTCCAATGTAAATGGAACACAGAAAAATAACCTGTGGATGAAACTCAACGATCAACTATTCTAGTGATCCTGCCTACTGCAGCTTTAAAATCATTAAAGAGTCAACCTGTAAACAGATTTCTGCAAACATTATAATTATATGCATTATGTTTCCAACACAGGCGTGTTTTTCTCTTTAAGACATCAACCACTGCAGTTATTACCCTCCTGTTACCGCTGGCCTCAGTCGCTTCTCACATAATCTTTAAAAACAACATTGCCAAGTATTGTGGACACAGCCTGATTTGGACGACTCAGAAGCTCATTGAAAAGCTGTGGTTTTCCTCAGGTTTGGTTTGGAGTGAGTCTGAGCTGATGGCTGCTGCTGGTGGTTTTGTGGGGCGAACTGAGCCCCTGCTGCACCTCTCATCGAGTCGTATTTCCTCCAACAGGAAGGACTGTCTGAGCAAACTTCCTCCCGCTGCTCCCTGATGAAGGGACACTCCCCCCATGCACACAACACCACATACAACCAAATCAAGTATATTAGCCATTTACGTACCCCAATACAGTATTACACACAAACAGCAAACAAGATTGTTAAGAACAAATGAACAAATGTTCAAATAAGTTTATTATTTTTAACCATAACTCACATTTTTACACTGCCTTACCAGAGTCGTAGGAATGAGATTCTGCTTTATTATGAGGACTATTCTGAAAACAAGTCAGGGCTTATGTGAGGAAAGGTTCATGAGAACATGCACTCACACATGTATACACAGATTTTTAGCAGCAATCTCATTGACAGTTAATGTCTAACCTTAACTTAACCACAATTCAAATCTTAGCCCTTAATAGTTCCTCAGAATTTAGGCTCTGCCTCATCAGGACCAGGTTTTGGTCTCCATGAGTCCTGACAAAGTCAGTGTTGACATTAAAGGGAACAAATACAAGAACACTCACACACAGGTGGAGGTGGGGGTGGAGTGGCTCAGTGGTTAAGACCCTACCCTGTGTGCGAAAGACATCATGGTCGCAAGTTCAATCCCACCCCTGGCTGATTGTACTTAATTCCATTGTAAGTCGCTTTGGATAAAAGCGTCTGCTAAATGACATGTAATGTAATGTAACACACACACACAGGACACTCCATGACTAATGGTTATTTCCTATCCATAACTCACGTAAATGTCACTTCAATGCTTGAAGGTGGGCAGGCCCCTAGCCTGGTGGCTATCAGAGGTTAGCAGAGTCATGATCTGTCATGGTTGACCAATGTATCAGGAGGTGAGCATGTCCAGCATATCCAGCAAATATTATATTAGTAGTAGGAAGAACCTTGTAGGAGAGTTTGAGCTGTTTAATGTTTGATCTAAATCTAAATGTGCCTGCATTGGTGCCTGCACACAAAATACAAAAAATATACAAAATGCTATTCACAAAAATATATACATACTGTATATCAGCAAACCAGTAATCTTGGTTGTCACCGGGATGCAGAGCTAGAGTTCAGTAGGCTGACAGCTGCAGCAAAGAAGCTTCCTCTGAGCCTGCTGGTTGGGGTGCGGAGAGACCTGTAACGCCCCCTGGAGGGGAGTGGGATGAACAGTCTGTGGTTGAGGGCACTGTGTTCTTTGTCTGCCTCTGCTTCACAGCACAGTGCTTTGTGAGTGAGAGGGGGCGTGGCTGCAGTAGAGCGGCGAAAGCCAATGCTGGATTATTTTACCGATATATCTTTTGCATTACTTATCCAAACAACGTCACTTGGCACTGAACATACTCGGGCCCGTCAAGTTTGAAATCAACCGGTCCATCAGTTTTAGAGATATGCAAATAACACACACACACATACAGACACACAGACAGACAGACGTTCCTGGAGTTTATGGATAGATGGAAATGGGATGTTATGTAGGAGTGGCAAGTCCTATAATTATTATCAAACTGGAAAGTGACAAAACAAGGAAACAGCAGGTGAGTATGTGTATGTGTGGTGACTGCGGCAGCGTCTGTGTGTGTGTGTGTGTCTATCTATCGGATTAGTTTCTGTTTGGTCTCAGAAACAATAGTAATGCAAAAAAATAGAAATGCATTATTTGGACAAAGTCATTCAAAGTGGAAATTAAAATTCCATTATTATCATTTTACATGGCAATTACTTGAAAAACAAAAACAACCGTTGTCGGATGTTAAAGTGGTGTTGATTATGTGTACAGGATCTAAATAAAACGTGAAAGATTTCACATTATCAAGCCTATAAAATAGGACTGCTGTGGTTAGGTTGTCAAAGTCAGTGGTCATTTGAGTGCTGTCCATGGTTCTGATCCCGCCCCCCTTTGTGCTGACTCCTCTCCTAATACAATAGCTAAAGTAAAATCCGTGTTGTTGTTTAATATATACTGTATGTAGTGTGTGTGTGTGTGTGTGTTCATTATGAGTATCTTTGGTGTACAAGGGCTATCATCAAAGCTTACACTCGGGCCTGTCATTAGGCTCTTGTCAGCCTCAACCTTTTTTGCTTTTCTTCCCTTTCTCCATCCTCCAGTCTCCACTACACCAACCATGTGACCTCTCAATTCAATTCAATTTAATTTGTATAGAGCTGATTCACAACATACCAAAATAAATAGATTAAAAAAGACATGAATACCATGATTCCTTTAAGTGCTCAGCATGTTAAGTGTAAGTGTTTTACCATTTGTTGTGATGAATTGCTTGGTCCTCACAGAGAGAAAAATCTTTTATGAGACTGGTTTCCGCTATAGAAATGTGTAAAATCTCTGCCATGATGTACTGAAGCTGCTCAAAACTGTCTGAGCAGTATGACTGAACACGTCACGTTCCTCCTCCACAGATGTGAACGAGTGTGAACTGCTGAGCAGTGTGTGTGGAGAAGCTCAGTGCGTGAACATGGACGGCTCCTTCCTCTGCATGTGTCCCAGTGGCCAGGACTACAACGTCATGATCGCCAAGTGTGAGCCTGTTCCCACAGGTGAGCCACCTTATAAGAACCTGATGACGTCAGCGCTCCACACACTTTACACAGTAAAGAGATACCAAATGTGATTTATTTTCTTGTTCTAGCCGAAGAAGAAAAAGAAACCACAGGATTTCCTTTAACCATTATGTAACTCTACACTCATAAAACTCCATAATTACATTCAGTCTGGTTTACATAAACCAAACAATCATTATTATCTTATCCCTACTTACTTTATGCTAGTTTGTAATATTAGTTTGGAAATCCTGGCTAATGTCTTGATGTCAGGCTAAATCAGACGTATTATAAATAGTAATAATACAGAGAAATGTGTTCCTCAAATAAATGATAGAAAACAAGTCTGATACTTAGAAATATCCACAGAAAAGATTGCCTGCAGACATTAAGGGTGCATCATTCACACTGCTGTATATGCTGTTATAAGCATTTAGCATTTTAACAAACCATTTATTAATGTTACTCAGGTTAATAAAGTTATTCATTGATATATTATTCAAGGGTCTATGTTAATGTCAGTAATGTTACTGTTAACTTGCTGTTAAAATTTACATTCAAAGCATTTTGGCAGCTTTTTTCCTTTGCTATGTTTAAATGTACATTATATACAGAGGCGATAAGAATGTGTAATGTAGAATGTCTTATCAACCTGACAATCTGATTAAAAAATACATATATTTTCACCAACTCTACAAACACACCTGAGCAAAAAGTACTCAAAAAGGTTTAAAATCCGATACGTCAACACGTCACAATTGCAAGTTCACTTGGCTCGTTTTTAAGTAAAAAAACAGTCTGCACAATTCTTACTACTTTATATCACTACTAAAAAAGGTATGTAAAAAGAATAATTCCTTTGACAAGAACACATAAGAAGATGAATAAAAGGATGTTTTCAAATCTCACAGATCTGTGCCGTGTGAGCTCTCAGGGTTAAGTTCTTAGGTTAACATTTATTAATAGAGGTTTCTATGTCTATAAAATTGAAAATTACAAGGAGCATTACTAATGCTCCTTGTAAATTGTCTGTATTCAAACAGTGTTTTTCTACTCTTGATGACCACTCAAAGCTCCATGACACCGTGTAGGAGTGTTTTAAAATGCGTTTAATGCTTATATTCAACCATTTTAAAAACTTTGTTGAGAAGAGATGTGAAGTATTACAGCCTCGAGGGAGGCAAAGTTCTATTTGACGTTACAAGTTTCAAAGAAACAGATCATCAGCCTCTCTCTCCCTTTAGCTCTCAACATTCCATTGATTCGCTCAGTCAAACCTTGACTTTCTACACAAATGCTGACCCACTGACTTAATCTTTTTCTATAATATTCATATATATATATATATATATATATATATATATATATATAAAATATAAATTTTTTTTACTCATGTTTCTGCTCTAAGGTTCACAATAGTATCGTGTCCAAGTACTAAAACTTGGAATATGTCTTACAATAAAGTTTTCACCACCGGCTCAGCAGTTTCCCCAGGAGAACAACTAATTGCATACATGAACCATATAATGCAGCTGAAAATGACCATGTTATTACATGAAAGATATTTTAATATTTTAAATGAGTGCCTCTGAGAACTGCTTCATGGTTATGTGTCGCCAATATTGTTTTTTCTTAATATCAGTCCTGATTTTAAGGAGCAAATGTATCGATTTAATGAGGATAAATAAAGTATTTGGCCTCTGATGACGAGGGTGAAGTGGTACAACATTGCTGGTAAAGTACTTTTAATGTGCACGTCAACTGAGATGAGATATTATAAGAGTGTAGAGGGTTCACAAATCTATATATAAATGATAACTCTAAATTTTAATTTTCACATTATGCACAATACTGTCCTGACTTACAACTCAAGTTTACCTGCTCCTCAGCTAATCTGGACACTTTGTTGTCTAAGATAAGCAAGAGAAAATCCTACTGTATGTTTGATTTAACATGTACAGTAGATACAGTAGATATTCTGTGGGTCTGACATTCTGGATTGACCTCTCTGACTTTGGCCTTGTTTAGTCTGCACATCTGATCAGATCTGATCTGTGAGTGTCCATATTGACATGGTCTAACCTTGTCCTCCACATGGACAAGTAAACAAAAGAAACAAAATGGACACAGTCATCTTCACCTGTTTCCGTCCCAAATGGTTATGTTTTTTTCTCAAACGTAATCTCCCTGCTGTGTGTGTGTGTGTGTGTGTGTGTGTGTGTGTGTGTTGTTCTTGCTTCAGTGTCGTCAGTGGAGCGTAAGGAATGTTATTTTCACCTGAACGACGAGAACCTCTGTGACAGCGTGCTGACCAGCCACGTCACTCTGCAGGAGTGCTGCTGCACGCTGGGAGCCGGCTGGGGTGATAACTGTGAGGTACATCCTTGTCCTGTTAACGGCACAGGTGAGTTATCGGAGGAGGAGGAGGAGACACAACCACAACAGTCACCGTCTTCTCTACACACAGCTGTCACATAACCATGTTCATGCGACGATAACGCGAGTCTGGAACGTAAACGCCCTCTTCTGAGGCTGACACCGCCGATGCCCGAGTTTGAAAAATGCCAAGAAATGGGCTGAGAGTTGAAGGAGGGCGGGAGAGCGGCGAGAAGTGTCAGACCTCGTTTAGACTGCAGCCCAAATTGGATTTTTTTAAGCCTATCCAGATTGTTTCTAGCTTGATTTGTTGGCAGTCCGGACAGATGTAAAACACAAGAGATCCCAAAACTGATTCAAACCACATACGGAGGTGGTTTTGAGTGGTTTTGAGATACCCTAAAACTGACCCCAGCCATGGGGGACACATCCAATGTACTCCTAGTGCTGGTCCCAAGCCTGCATAGAGGACAGGGTTGTGTCAGGGAGGGCATCATGCGTAAAATGTCTGCCAACTTAAATATGCAGCTCACTGAGAGAGTGTTCCACTGTGACGACCCCTAGAGAAGATTGTTAGTTGTATTAGTCGTTCCTTTTACTGGGTTTTACTCTCTTTCTTTATTCTGTCTTTGTACATAGATTTGTACAACTATATTAGTAAGTTAATGATATTATTATATCCTCCCTCAGACCAGTTTAATCAGATGTGTCCATCTGGAAGAGGTTTTATCCCCGGTGGAGACGAACCCACTGCCGGCAACTACAAAGGTACAACTAAGCTCACATGATCTACAGGTTTGAATCATTTTGTCCACACGTGCAGAGGTACAGCTTCTATGCATGTGTGACTCGAGGTTAACAGGTGTCTGCTGCTGTCACATAAGGACATAGTAACTTATGTAATGATCATTTTCATCAACAACATTTCCTCCTCCCAAAGTCTGGGAAATATTTCTAGTGTTTTCATTTGGCATTTTTTATATTCAAATCAAAAATGTGCACCGACACATGTTGATGGAAATCTAACACATGGAAATATAATTTTTAGCAAAGTGCACCAAAATGATTTCAGATCATTTGAACAATGATTGCAATAATATATATATTACTGTTTGTTAAGATGTCACATGTGCTGCTTCTCTCCTCCTGTCTGCAGATGCAGATGAATGCACTCTGTTTGGTCAGGAGGTTTGTAAAGGAGGCTTCTGCCTCGACACTGTGGGCAGTTACGAGTGTTACTGCAAGACCGGGCAGGACTACGACCCCGCCAAACTGGAGTGCAGAGGTCAGCACGGCTGTGTGTGTGTGTGTGTGTCTCAACAGATCATAGACGGCACTACTACAATCAAAGTGGAACGTCATTTCTTAGTAGAACCCTTGAAGAACACACATCACAAAGTGCTGCTCAAAGGAAATCATTGAGTTATTTGAGTTTCAAATCAGACCTCGTGTATTATTCCCAGAGAGCTGCTGCTCACTGGATATGTTCTTTTTGGACATTCATTTGCTGCCATGTGATTGGCTGAGTAAATGTGTGCCATAACATCACACCATACCGTGTATGCAGTTAAAAGAGGACAAAAAAAATCAGTTGCAATAAATCCAAAATGGGATTTGTGACTGAAAGCTTTTTAAATAAATTGAAAATCCAGTGGGTCACATCACAACACTCACTTAGTTCCAACAAACCTAACATAATCGTTAGTGTGTGTGTGGATGTCATTTGTAATATTGTAATACAGGATGAATAAATGAGAGCTGTTCAAGAAAAAATCTGTTTTCTTTTCTTCAGACATCAACGAGTGTCTGGATGAGTCCGTGTGTGTCGGCGGTCAGTGTCTGAACACAGACGGCTCATACATGTGTTTCTGTACACATCCCATGGTGTTGGACCCCAACAGTAACCACTGTGTCTTCATTCCTGATGTAGCCGGTAAGAAAACTGCACGTTCCTCTTCTCCAAACAGCAGAAACAAAACTTCTATATACCGCAAACCTCAACGCTCCCTTTAAAGGCAATATATATAAGATAATATGACAAAATGAAACTTAAAAGTTTAAAGATAATTGATAAAGTGATGCCACTTTATATTTAAATGGTCTTCAGTTCTATAAGTATATACAATATATAAATCATATATTATAAGATAAATGGAAACTGCATCTTAGCTGAAGTCATAATCTAACTCAAACTTTCTATACGGGAGCCACTTTTTATTCATTATATTTGGGACACCTAATATCATTTTGAATTAATAAACAAATATTTTCCAACATATATATCTATATATATATATATATATATATACATACAATTACAAAATATACAAAAAAACAGAACAAAAAAAAACACGGATTAAAAAAAGTCATTTCATTTTTAAACCCTAGCCAGTTAAAAACACTGTATACTGTGTGTGTGTGTGTGTGTGTGTGTAGTAATGATGTACTATGTTGACAGAGCAACATGAGACGGAGCAGGTGGACTATCAGGGCATCTGCTGGAAGACAGTCACAGAAGCCATGACGTGCACACTGCCGCTGGGCCTCAACAGGAAGACCACGTACACAGAGTGCTGCTGTCTTTTCGGAGAGGCCTGGGGCATGGACTGTGCTCTGTGTCCACCGAAAAACACAGGTACACCACACACACACACACACACACACACACACACACAAGAAAACAAACTCCCAAAGCATATATCCAGACTAAACTTTTCTTTCCTCTTTTGGGGAAACATGTGAAAATAATCATTTATAATTATAATAATATAATAACTAATGAATTGCATAATTTTCTGTAATTCATCGTGATTAATCACGAAAATAAACCTGAAGAAGCTTACAGATAATTATTTACTTATATCAAACAGAGAAATACAACACAAGTCAGGGAGGGCAAGAGAGAAAACACAAACAGGCATATATGTATATGTACACTGTATATATATACATATATATATATATATATATATATATATATATATATATATATATATATATGTATATATATACATATATATATGTATATATGTATATATATATATATATATATATATACATATATACTCATATACTGTATATACTCATACCAAAACTTAAAGTGTTTAGAATGTTATACTACTTAACTTTGAAAGTTAAATACATAGTCTTTAACAAGAAGTAGTAAATAAAATAAGTGATTAAAAACCAACATAGCCACACTAAACATGAATGAAAAATGTGTTAAATCTAAATAAGAAGAGAGAAGACCTGCTCAAACCTGTGTGTGTGTGTGAGAGAGAGAGATAGCATTATTATTATTGTTATTATAATTATATTCTATGACTTTGAAACACAGAAATCATGACATGGTGTGAGGCAGTTACTACAGAAGCCCTAAAGGGTCATACATACATACACACATTTTATTTCCTCGATAATTCATTTGAGATCTGGAGAAAACAAAACGATCGTCTAGTCTATTTAATCATTCAATGTCACAGTGTCAGAGGAGTAGGTTGACTGTCGATCACCGCATCTATTCAAGGCTGAAATAGCTTTATGTACACAGTTAGACAGTTAGACTGATGTCGTCATTAACTACTGTCTCCATGGATACCGGTCAACATGACATATCACGCGTGATGGAAATCTCAGGCCTGTCACGTTTCATTTCATTCATTATCAATAAAGTTACTATGTCCTTATGTGACAAGACTTCTGTGACTGTTGATCAGGCGCCGTCATCTCTACAGAGGTGGCCATTTTGTGCCACTATGTTTTCACAGTAGCCTACAAGCTAACAAGCTAAACGCCTTTTCAGTTGTGATGCTAACTGAAGACGACATAGTGGGAGGTGAAGGACATTCAGCTGCAACATGCGACGTCACTAATAAATGTTGAGGAGATAACGTTGTAGCTTATATTCTACTGTCACCGGACACGTTTAAGACAAAACAAGTGTAAACTTCCACTTTTAATGAAAGTGGTGTTCACATGTTAATCATTTTCCAGGTTTATTTTTATTAAATCTGTCCTTGTCATTCATCAGAGGATAAATTATAACAGCTGAATGGACTTTGATGATATATTACATGTATGTCGTTTTTTTAGCTTTATTACACCACACACACACACACACACACACCAGTGTCACATCATTGCAGGCAGTTAAGGATCCAATATCTTGACCCAGGACAAAGGAGGCAGTGATCAAACCACCGTCAGCTGGAGTTGCTTAGGCTTTGTTTTTAGTGTGTTTGGATGAATCAATAAATTTGTGAATTTAAAGAAGAGGCCCTTGTAAGTTTTTGAAAATCGTCCTAAATAGGCATGGGTCTTGAAGTTCAGTTGATATTTAGGTAAATGTATTTAAATGGATTTTAGGTAAATGACGCCACCTACTGTTCCATGCACTGCATTGCTTGATGTATGTAGACGAGGCCTACGCAGGACATACAGTACGTGGAGTCATAATTACTTAGTGGTGTTGTGGACACTGTCTCTCGCCGCCACTGAGCGAGTGAAGCTAAGACAAGAGAGAGCAAACGACGTGATCGCTGTCTCGCCGAAGAAAATTGCAAAGACTGACCAAGATCCAGTCTGTCCTCCAAGTGAAGCGCTTCGGCCTGAACACGAGGAGTTTTTTAGTGTTAGTGAGTTCAGGGCTCGGGAGTAACTTACAGACAATGACATGTGATGATGTCACAATGAAAAGTGTGTAGAAGTCTAATGTGTCGATCACATGTTTTGATCACTAACAAACTGCCGGTGGAAACCTCACTGAAGCTTCTTGATGACGACACACCCAAGGTACCAGATTGTTGTTATTTCTTCTCCCACTTCCCTGTCCACATGCAGAGTGTGCTGCTAATCAAGTTTCAAGTTTTTTTCAGCATGAAGTTTATTATGTAATATTTACGGTACCCTCTCTCTCTCTCTCTCTCTCTCTCTCTCTCTCAGAGGATTATGCATCCATGTGTAACCTCCCTCTGGGTGGCGGACGGCGACCATATGGCCGTGATGCCCTCATTGCAGGCCCTGACCATGAATATGAAGTGAGCCCAGACTACTCTCAATCCTCTGAACAGCAGGAAGCTCTGCCCTTCTATGACGCCCAGGAGCGTAAGTATTTATATGCACAGAGGAACAGGGTTGTTTATTACAGTGACATATTTACCTGCTTCTTTAAAACAACATGTAGTTTTGGGAAGTGGTTAAAAAGTGTGGCCGCGCTGATATTACACACAAAACTCCGCCCAATTCAATATTTTGCAACAACGTCCCTGTCGTGTATTTTATTATGAGTATTGACGAGTATTCTTTGAGACCCTGGGACAACACGAGCAGACCAGAAGCTACTGCTAGCATGCCTGACTCTCCCCCAGTGGAGGAAGAGCAACAACCGCTACAAGCTAACGCTGAGGATGTCGTTGAAGCGGCTTTTTGCCAAACTATTCTGGAAATAACGGCGAACATAAGCAGGGTGATTGATGAAAAGCTGGGGCCATTATCCCAAACGATACTGAAAAAGATGGAGGAGAGAATCAGCGAGGCAGGTAATGGGATTGCTGTGACTGAACACACCTGTGACACGGTGGACACGCGGGTTTGGGTGCTTTTTAAAAGCAAACACAAATGTTGAAGAGTAGAGGGAATTCAACAATGTGCATCAAAGAAAAGTGGGAACGGGAACTTGGGATTGAGTTGACTGAGGAAGAATGGTATCATGTTTTCAGGGTACAGCGTTCAACTACTGGATCAAGGGTCTGGAGGGAGTTCGGGTGGAAAAATATTATTAGATACTTCATGACCCCAAAGACCAAAGGAAGGTTCGCCCCGGAACAGAATATGTGTTGGAGGCAATGCGGTCAGATGGATGCAGATCACGCACACATATTTACAGGGTATTTACTGAGTACTGGGAAGACGTAGGGGAAACTTGAAGGGTGATACTGGATTATGGGAATTGAAATGTATTGAAATGTACGGGATGGGGACGGTTATCTGATCAAGGCACTACTGGCAGCCAGCAAGATAACCATAACTAGGGCTTGGTACAAAGCAGAACCGCCTACAAAAGAAATATGGCTGGGGGTAGTAGAAGAAATATTTGAAATGGAAAGACTCACACACATGTTGAGACTTCAGGAGGGGAAATTTGAGTCAAGATGGGAAAAGTGGGTTGAGTATAAGGGAAAGCTGAGCGACACAACAAATTGGGAAGGTTAAAATCAGACCAAGATGTTGCACTTCAATTAAAGAAGGAAACTAAAATCAAAAAATTGATTCTTACAATTGTTTGATTTGTATTTGTATTTGTATTTTTATTTTTTATTTATTTATTTATTTATATTTTTTATTTATTTATTTATTTATTTATTTATTTTATTATTGCATAAGCGTTCTTTTATTTAACGTGGTTATAAATGCCCTAATTTGTATGCAAAATTTTCAATAAAAATTTGAGTGAAAAAAAAAAAAATAAAGCAAACACAAAGCATTGCTGAGCATATGGACGACCGCGAGAACAGAGGCGAGAACCAGAAGACGCAGAAGGCAGTAACGCAGTAACGCGGAGAGCTGGATACCCGACCTGCTCAGGATGGAAACCATCCTAGCTCCAAAGCCGGGACCGAACCAGCAACCACGACCCATCCTGACCAGATTTCACAACTTCGCTGACAAACAGACGGTGGTGAAGATCGTGAAGGACCAGGAGTCCACCATCATGTTTTTCCAGGATTTGTCAGTCGCGGTTCTGCGCAAACTTAAAGGATTCGAGGATGTGAAGAAATGTCTGCACTGGACACTGGGGCTGAATACATGATGCTGTAAATAATCCATGGTGGGGAGGCTTCCACTGTAGATCAGTTAAAAAGACTTAACAATCCTGAAAATGTGGGTTCATCTCCAACAATTACCAGGCAATTCTCATAAATCTCATAATTGAACAGACTATATTGTAATGGAAAACCAACCAAACTGTAGAGCCGAGGCGAGCTGGGACCATGTAGTGGAAACACGGCAGTGAACTCTGGTTATAAACTGTTGTGTCTCTTTGCTACAGATCAGTACAAGCCGTTTGAGGGTCTGCGGGCGGAGGAGTGCGGGATTCTCAACGGCTGTGAGAACGGTCGCTGTGTCCGCGTTCAGGAGGGTTACACCTGCGACTGCTTCGACGGATACACCCTGGACTTGTCCCGCATGGCCTGCATCGGTGAGAGAGCGACAGGGAGGGAGCAAGAACACGCGACGATCAAATCAAAAACATGCTGTTAAATAACGCGTCTCTCCTCCTTCCTCCACAGACGTGAACGAGTGTTCGGAACTGAACAAGCAGATGTCGCTGTGTAAAAACGCAAAGTGCATCAACACAGTGGGGTCGTACCGGTGTGTCTGTCTGCCGGGCTTCAGCGCCTCCGACAAACCCAACTACTGTGTGGAGGCTGCAACACGCCGCACATCAACACACACTCAGTGAACATGGACAAGACCACACGCACAGAGCTCGTATTACTATACTTGTGAGGACGTCCACTCACTACATTCAGCCAAAGATTAGCTCCAGTGTCCATTAGCACTTCCTGTTTCATCATCATCATCATCAGCAGCAGCAGCAGCAGTGACCTGAAGGTGTCACAAAATAAGGGGATTGTACCCAAGTACAGCACACATCATCATGTTTAAATCATTATTAAAAGATAGAGGAACATTAAAGGTCCAGAGTGTAAAAATGTCACTGTCACTCCTCTGTGTGTGAGGGAACTGTAACGTACACCACCTCTGCCATTTCCTCGTCCTCCTACGTCAGTCTACACGTCAGGTTTGAGTAGCTGGAGCCGCTCGTCTTCATTTACATCATAAGCTTCCGTTTCAACACATGAAAACACAGACTACTGTAGAAACACGGAGGAAGGACCTTGCCTAAATTACAAATAATTGAATTGAATTGAACTAAAAGACTTATTCTAAGGCTACAAAAACAAACCGTTTTTATTTTAAAGCTATCAAACATTTACACAAACACACTTAATGTTACACACCTGCTAAATGTTACACACTGGACCTTTAATTTGAATCAAATCCAAAGTAAGTTGGACAATAAAATGGAGTGGATAATAATCCTCACATCTGCTTTTAACTCCTGTTCTGCTGCCTGTGTAATGAACACACTGCTTCTATTTGATGATGAGCCATTTTAATATTACGCTCATCATGATCACATATTTGAAACTATTCTAAAAGCTCAGGCGTAGCTTTAAAGAAGTGCCCCAAGAACCAAGAAGAGACAGTTTGACTTTCATTGAAACAGATTAAAGCCTAAAGCTGAATTCAATCTGATATTTTAAGGAAATGTTTGCCACATTCATTGTTAAGTTTTTATAAACCACTCACTTCCCACACCAAAGTCCACAGAGAAAATCCTCATTTCAAATCCTGACACACATGAGTTTTTGATCCACTGCTGTTTCCACCCGGTGACACAGATGTACGACACGATGCAGCAGTCGAGTGGCAGCTCTCATTTCCCAGAAAGCCAAAAATAGAGATTATCTTGCGTGGACTTTGGTGCAGGAATACATGTCAAACATTTTCTTAATATATAGTGGACATAAGCCAACACACGTGGGGTTTTCACTGAGAGCATGACAGTCTCGTGAAGACGCGTCAGTGTCCTGATCTGTCCCTAAATGAAACATCCCTAAAAGTATAGAAATGCAACACACACACACACACACACACACACTTACTTAACCAACGCCCATATACTCTGCACTGTATAAAACACACACGAAATGAAACAAAAGTCATTTACTTGAGATAAAGATTCAACTTAATCTACTATTTGGTGTCGACCATATGTTGGGGAAAGAAACACAGAATTGTATAAAATTGTATGTTTGTTTGTTCCTTATTTTTGTTTTTAAATGAGAGATTTACATGTTACACAAGGCCGTTCTTTTGTTTGTTTTTTGCTCATTTATTAAATTGACAAACCCTATGGACTCGTGCTGGGGGATCTCGTTTTAGTTTGTACCCAGTCAAAGTGATTGTGGATATTTAATTCTGTGAAGAGGCCAGCTGTTGGCTCCTCCTCTTTCTCCTTCGCCATCCCTCTGTCTGTCGTCAGGAAAACCTGATGACACTACATTTGTAAAATGCAATCCTGAATCCATTCTCATGTTTCTTACCATGACTCCTTTTTGTCCCGTTCTCCTCTGTGTCTTTGTTTCTGAGATGACTGAAATGAGTTTTTCATACTTCTCTTAAATACGTTTCACTGCTAAGTCTTGCCAGGTGGCAAAGCTGCTATGGGACAGCGATGGGAGAGAAGGAACTTGTGTACATTTAAAACAAAAGAGTGGAGAACAAAGCTGATGTATTTGTAATTTGTACATGGATAAATAGCTTTTTTTTCTATGAATTCATAAACAATGTACATTAAACCCCTTGGTATTAAACCACAAATTGTGATATTTAACCTGGTTTGCCTCTCATTCTTTAATTAACAATGGAGAAGTCAAGTCAATTTTATTTGTTTAGCCCAACATCATTAACACAGTTTGCCTCGAAGGGCTTTACAGTCTGTACAGCAAGTGGCACTCCCTGTCCTTAGACTCTCTGTCCTTAGACCCTCTGTCCTTAAAACCCTCTGTCTGTAGACCCTCTGTCCTTAGACCCTCTGTCCTTAAACTCTCTGTCCTTAAACCCTCTGTCCATGAACCCCTGTCCATAGAGACCCTCTGTCCACTCTGTCCTTAGACCCCCTGTCCTTAAACTGTCCTCTGTCCATAGACCCCTGTTAAACCCTCTGTCCCTCTGTCCTTAGACCCTCTGTCCTTAGACCCCTCTGTCCATAGACCCTCTGTCCTTAAACCACTCTGTCCAAACCTCTGTCCTTAGACCCTCTGTCCTTGAACCCACCCTCTGTCCATAGACCCTCTGTCCTTCAAACCCTCTGTCCTTAGACCCTCTGTCCTACATCGCCCAAACCCTCTGACCCTCTGTCCTTAGACCCTCTGTCCTTAAACCCTCTGTCCATAAACCCTCTGTCCTCTGTCCTTAGACCCTCTGTCATTCATTAAACCCCCTGTCCTTAAACCCTCTGTCCTTAAGGCCCCTGTCCTTAAACCCTCTGTCCTTAGACCCCCTGTCCTTAAATCCTCTATCCTTAGACCCCCTGTCCTTAAACCCTCTGTCCTTAGACCCTCTGTCCTTAAACCCTCTGTCCTTAGACCTCTGTCCTTAAGCCCTCTATCCTTAGACCCTCATCTCTGTCCTTAAACCCTCTGTCTTTTAGACCCTCTGTCCTTAAAACCCTCTATCCTTAAACCCTCTGTCCTTGGGGCCCCTGATATTAAACCCTCTATCCTTAAACCCTCTGTCTTTAGACCCTCATCAAGTGAGGAAAAACAACACAAAAAAAAAACCCTTTTACAGGGAAAAAATCGCAGAAACCTCAGGAAGGGCCACAGAGGAGGGATCCCTCTCTCCCAGGATGGACAGATGGACAGAAACAAGCCCAGCAGATTACAAACAAAATATCACATTTACAAAGAGAGAGGAAAGAAGAAGAGACAATCATCATCACTATCATCTTCATCATCTTTGTGGTTATTGATAAATAATTCCATGATAATCTTTCTGCTTTGTTTTCCCAACAACTTCACCTCTAAATCTGTGGCGTCACAGCAGGATTGACCAATCACAGACAAAACCTGCCTATGCAATAACAAGAAAGACAAAATAATTATCTGAACCCTTGTATCTTAATTTAAGGTCAAGGTAAAATCTATATTAACCTTACCAATAAGAAGCAATCATTTTCACAAAGAGAAAGTCACCCTCTGTCCTAGACCCTCTGTCCTTAAACCCTCTGTCCTTGGAGCCACTCTGTCCCTCTGTCCTTAAACCCTCTGTCCTTGGGCCTCTCTGTCCTTAGACCCTCTGTCATTAAACCCCTGTCCTTAAACCACTCTGTCCTTAGACCCCTGTCCTAAACTTCCCTCTGTCCTTAGACCCCTCTGTCCTTAAATCCTCTATCCTTAGACCCCTGTCCTTAAACCCTCTGTCCTTGTCCTTAAACCCTCTGTCCCTTAAACCCCTGTCCTTAAACCCTCTGTCATAAACCCTCTGTCCTTAGACCCTCTGTCCTTAGACCCTCTGTCATTAAACCCCTGTCCTTAAAATCGCCAAACCCTCTGTCCTTAGACCCCTGTCCCTTAAATCCTCTATCCTTAGACCCCCTGTCCTTAAACCCTGTCCTTAGACCCTCTGTCCTTAAACCCTCTGTCCCTTAAACCTCCTCTTGTCTTTTGGAGCCACCTGTAAACCCCTGTCTTTGGGCCCTCTGTCCTTAAACCCTCTATCCTTAAACCCTCTGTCCTTAGACCCTCTGTCCTTAGACCCCCTGTCCTTAAACCCTCTATCCTTAGACCCTCTGTCCTTAGACCCTCACATCAAGTGAGGAAAAACAACACAAAAAAAACCCTTTTACAGGGAAAAAATTGCAGAAACCTCAGGAAGGGCCACAGAGGAGGGATCCCTCTCCCAGGATGGACAGATGGACAGAAACAAGCCCAGCAGATTACAAACAAAACATCACATTTACAAAGAGAGGAAAGAAGAAGACAGAGACAATCATCATCACTATCATCTTCATCATCTTTGTGGTTATTGATAAATAATTCCATGATAATCTTTCTGCTTGTTTTTCTCCCAACAACTTCACCTCTAAATCTGTAGCGTCACAGCAGGATTCGACCAATCACAGACAAAACCTGCCTATGCTGCAAAGAAAGACAAAAGAATTATCTGAACCCTTTTATCTTAATTTAAGGTCAAGGTAAAAATTTATATTAACCTGTCTTAACAAGAAGCAATCATTTACAAAAAGGAAAGTCACCAAATAAATGGAAGGAACGATAATAATAATAAATATAAATAAATAAAAGACAAGCTTCACTGGTATTAAAAGCAGGGTTCCCAACGCAAACCTTTATTTTAAAGATTATTCACAAATGTGGAGTAGGGCAGGACCTACCAAATGAAATGAACAAACCAAAAGCAGCAAAATCTCTCAGGCTGTCACATTAAAACCAACACTAACACAACAAACACTAGTTTCTCTACAAAAACGGTACAAGATACCTGGAAGTGATCAGCACCCAAATCCAGCGTCTTCATTCCTCAGAAGACGTTTGATTTATTATTTACCTTTAGATTCCTTTGTCAGTAATAAATATTGTTCAACTTTTCAGTCGTTTCCTCTTGTGACCTGCACATACATAGATGTTGCATCCATGAAACCTTACACTTAAACCAGGTTGTAGCCGTGAGTGTGAGTGTGAGTGCGCCACAGAAAGGAAGAATTCATGCTGCAGCATTTTGAATGAACTGAAGGGTTTTAACACACATGTTGGAACATGCTGAAAATAAGGATTTACAGTAATCTAATCTAGACGTAACAAACGCATGAACTACTTTTTCAGGAAGCCAACGTTTCTAATTTTCATGAAGTTCTGCAGGTGGAAGAAAGTGTTTTATTTGTGAATCAAATGACATTTCCTGCTCAAAAGTAACTCCAAGGTTCATCACAGTGGAACTGGAAGGTGATGGTGATGTCATCTAAAGTGACAATGTGGTCACAAAGTTTGTCTCTGAGGTGTTTAGGGCTGAGGTCAGTTTTTTCTGGCCCTTCACAGTCAGACAAATGTTCATCTATTGATGTCAAACCCAAATGTTTTCAGTCTATGGCAAAAATAAGCTAAGCACTGAAATAGCTGAGCACTGAACTCACACAGATGTCTGACACAACTGCTCTAATTTATCAGTGTGAAAGGAACACAAGGACACAAGGACAAATATCATTTCCTGGTATGTTCATTCTTGGTAAGTGTGGAGTTAAGGGGGGGGAGGGGTTGTGTGTTTACACACACACACACACACACACGCAGGCACTATTCACAAGGTCACATGGCAGTGTTATCATCACTGTTCATATGAACAGGGCATCTCCCAGTGTGTTAGTGAAATAATGACAAAAACGACACATACTGTATGTCTTACAGACCTGCGTATGAAAAGCATATTAACCCGTGTAGAGCTGCAACTAACGATTCTTTTCATAATCAATTAATCTGTCAATTATTTTCTCGATTAATCGTTTGGTCCATAAAATATCAGAGTACCTTAAAAAAACCTGGAAATGATGATGTTTGTCCACAAACCAAAATGATTCAGGAATTATCGAACCGATTAATCGATTATCAAAATAGTTGTGATACACAACTCCTTATATATGACAAGCAAAGTGAACTTTTTTTGAGTACCTTTTGCTCAGGTGTGTTTATATAGTTTGTCAAACTACTTTCTTTTTGTAAATCAGATTGTGGAAAAGAGTTAAATTGAACTTCCAACGTCTTCAAGCTGTACATTTTATTTAATTACATTTTTTTATTTTATTACATTTTATTCAATTTTATTTCTTATTCTCATTTCTATTTTATTCTCAAACTTTATTTATTTAATTCATGCACTGAGCAAGATAAACCAGTCAAATTCCTTGTTGCATAATGTATACTTGGTCAATAAAGTTGATTCAGGAAAGTTAAAGGTGCAGTGTGTCACACTAGGAAGATTAAAGCTGCAGCGTGTAACAGTTAGGAAAATAAAGGTGCAGCGTGTAACATTTAGTATGGGTTATTGGCAGACTATACCACTCATCAGTATGCTTGTGTATAATCACAAATTGTTTATTTATGGTTTATTGGTTTGTGTTTTTGTTTTTTTTTAGCTGGAGGGCTGAGGTATAAAGTTTAAAGGCATAACAACATCATATTAGGAAGTTTGTCTTTAGCTTCACAACAACACAGGTTAAAAATAAATCACAATCAATGTGCTTAAATGCAGATACTAGAAATGGTTTTCTTGTGTTGTGTCTAAAACCACTGTTGTGTTGTCAATAGTGTCACATGTTCTCACTCAGCAGACAGAGGGGCTGAGCTGGACAACGACCAGAGTTAGAGAGAGAAATATTAGTGACCTCTCTCGATGTCATACAAAAATGTCATAGTTTAGTATGTCGTCCAAAAAGTCACCAAAATGTCATAGTTTAGTATGTCGTCCAAAAAGTCACCAAAATGTCATAGTTTAGTATGTCGTCCAAAAAGTCACCAAAATGTCATAGTTTAGTATGTCGTCCAAAAAGTCAACAAAATGTCATAGTTTAGTATGTCGTCCAAAAAGTCACCAAAATGTCATAGTTTGGTATTGCGTCCAAAAACTCACTAAAATACATAGTTAGACGACATATGACATTTTGTCTCATTTTGGATGACATACTAAAGGAGTTGAAGGAGGAGTTACGCGCCAAAAACAGGAAGAATAATCAACGCATAGTATTACAATAGATGCTTGCGCTGCAATGCATTCTACTCTGAACTCTAGGGAGTTCTAATCCGTGTATCATTCGTTTTTCAAAATAAAAAAAATAAAAAACGACTTGTTTTGTCAATATGCGTTTACAAAATCAAAATGAAAAAACAACTTGTTTTTCCAATTTCCGATTTTGTGTAGAAATGAAAAATGGAAAAAAACGGATAGCGGGCGTTTCCCTTTAAATCTAATTTTGATAAATGCAAGTTACGTGACCCGGAAGTGACCTGTGACGGATAAGACAAAAAGAAGAAGACTGACTACCTGTGATATGGGAAGGGAAGCATAGGCTAGTGTACAAACCAAATTTCTCAAAAATGATACAGTAAAAATGAGTCAGGGAGTAGTCAGGATGCCTCTGAGGTCAACTGTACCAACCATTGTCATAACTTATGGGCCAATGTGTTGTTATTATACAGTAAAAATCAATGTCTTAAAATCAGCCCGATTGATTGCACTTTTATTAGTAACGTCTTATTTTGAAAACCGGAAGTGATCTCGCTTGGTATCAAAGTAGCACTGACATTCTCAGTCGACTTATGGCATTCACCATAAGTTTGAGTACACAGGCGCACTTTAAAACTTGCGGATGGCTCGACCACGCCAAGATCTTACTCCCATTAAAAAAGAACATAAATGTCCATTTTTTTTTACGTTTTTTTTTTTAATTGTCCCAACACTAGCTTATGCGTCCCTTCCCGATCACAGGTCGTCTTCTTCTTCTTCTGTCTTGTCCGGTCACAGGTCACATTTATCAAAATTGGATTAAACAGGAAAAGCTCGATCTGTTTTTTCCATTTTTCATTTCAGAATTTGGAAAAACAAGTCGTTATCCGTTTTTTCATTTTGATTCTGTAAATTTTTTTTTTCATTTCTGGTTTTATTTTGAAAAACGAATGAACAAAAAATACACGGACTGAGTTCTGACTAGAATGCCTTGCAGCAGCAGGCACTAATAAAATGAACCTTTCTTTTTAATGATCTCGCCTACTAAAGCTTTAATGGCATTGCTCTACAATTAAACTGCAACAGCAAAAATCAGATAGAGGCAAAATGTATGGGAGCATGGTGAACTTCAGATTATCATGTCATACAGAAGAGAGTGTTGAGGTTGGAGTGTCCACACAGAGGCTGGAAAAGTGGTCTGGTCAGGTCTTTTTGTTGAGGCCATGCAGCAGGATGTGGCGTCAGTGTTTTTGTTTGGCCAGACATTTTTAGAAACCCAGAGACAAAACAATATGATCAACGTCATTCGAGGGCAACACGGGATGGGTTCCGCCTCTCACAAGTACACAACAACAGTGCTTGAACACACACGCACACACACACACACACACACACTGTAGTAACACTGCGACAACCAATACGAAAACTAGTGCTAATTCAGAGATGATGTCATTTGAATTGTGTCACTTTAAAGTGCACACGTGTCACAGGACAAATTAGAGACAGGAAGACACACAGAAACAAATCTGAATGTGTGCACAAGTGTATTGTGATACATTTCCTGCTCTGCTCTTTTCCACTTTACCTTGTGTGGTCTCTATATTTAGCTCAGCCCAGGGAAACTATCCGACGCAGGCAGGAAAACTAAGTTTGGAAAGAATTGGAGGAAGTCTAGTGGCCATTTGGACAAACAGCTCACACACTGCAGGGATCACTTGTGGCCGAGACAAGCAAAGAGCTTCACGACTGGGAAATACTCCAGCACCGACAAGTGGACAGCCATGCTGCGGTTAGACAGTGGATCCAGCTGGACTTGGATGTTTTGACGTAAATTGGAAGAGACAAAAGGAGGATCTATACACGTATGAACAGCTGGACTCAGCACGGTCCAGGTCTCAGACAAGGTAAGGTGTCTCAGATAAGGTAAGGTGTCCTGCATGTGTGGTTAAATGTTAAATGTTGACAAACGTGTTGGATTCAAGACCAGATTTCAGGTGAGACACAGACCAAGGGAATGTGAGATTAATTCAAGACTAATATGAAGAGAGGGCAAGACCAGTTCCACACCAAGGCAGGATAAGACCACTTTGTGAGCAGGACCTATGGATGATGAGATCAATTTAAGACAATGAAGTTCATGACTAAGATCAAAAAATGGCACCACCAGGTCTCGATCTCTGGAGACCAAGAACCAATGGGGGTACAAGACCAAGGACTCTATATAACTCTATAATAACTTTGACTCATAAGCAGCACTGGTCTGTCACAGACAGTAAATCAAGTTTGGAGAAGCTCGTTTGAAGAATTTAGTTACAAATGTGTGAAATTTGGGTGAGTGCAAACTGGTGTCACCACAGACACATTTGCATACAAACCCACGTCAGATGTCAACAAACACCAAGATCTCTGATTTTATGGATTTAGATTTGTGTCAATATTTTCAAACAACACTTTTCACAGAGCAAATAATCACTTTATGAATTGAGCAAACAAAAATGAACCACAAAATTAAAATACACAAATTGCAAATAAAATAAAGACTTAATCATTCAAAATGTGTTTATTTGTTTGAAAATACACTTTTTGTTTGCAATGATTGGAATAGTCACATTTGTGGAGTCGCTCTCCGTCTGGAACTCAAATTTTCCCCGTCGACATCGTTAACGCTAACAAACGTTAGATCCTTACAATTGTTTTGTCGTAATTCCAGATGGACAGCGACTCCAAGCCCGTGACTACTTCCGGTCCATTGAGTTGTCGCTCCAAAACTCAGTAGCCAATCAGCAGGCAGCTTGCTCCGCCACGCCCATGGTCAGAATCACAACCAAAAAACAAATGAGGGAGCACAAACGATCATTGCAATAATGTGCAATGTGTATAAAGATTGACCAATATTGGCAATAGTACACTATTGCCAATATTTACACATTACACATTTCTCAAAATTCTAAGATTAAATTAATGTTATAAAATTAAATTACATTAAAACTTTTCACAAATACATTTAGTAAGTTTAATAATCATGTTATGAAGTAAATTGCTGATATCAATATTGTTCAGAATGACCTTCTACTTACACTTTCACAGCATTTGTACAGTAAACTTATAAATTTGACGTGAAGGCAGTGGGAGAGTTCAGGAACGAGCCCTCATCTGAAGTCAAGTGGGAAATAACAGAGATTAGTATTGAGCAAATACACTTACCGTACACTGAAATAACAAGAAGAAGAAGAAGAAGAAGAAGAAGGAGGAGGACAACAGCGAGGAGGCCTGGAGCAAGAATCTATTCATATTTGTCTATAATTCACATTTTACATTTCATTCAAATTTGAATATTAATCATGAAGCAAACATTTCTCCATATTTCACTACTGCTGGTGCTACATTCAAGATTAAATATAAAATGGGAAAAAGAAATGCATTTAAAAGTAGTCTTTTCATTGTCAGAGGGATAAAGGGTCTATGCTCATGGATCCACTGATTATGGCCAGTATTAGATCGGTTCATCCGTGAATTAGAACCTGAAAGATCTGATCTTGTCTGATCCGATCTGGTCATGGTTAGGTTTGGACAGAGCACTGCATTGTGGCTAGTTATTATCATGGCTACAACACCACAGGGGCACGAAGAGTGAGCGACACACACACAACCTTAAAGCACACACGGAGTTGATCCATACTTTCTGATAATATGTAGTTTATGACTATGGATGATTTGTCAATGTCAGGAAAATAAGACACTATGAATGTTTACCCACTGGCTAACACAGTGTCCAAGTTTGTATCTGAAAACCACAAATAAATGTGAGATCACGTTTCTGAACCAGGACGACATCACTTCCACTTCTACAGACATGTATATCAAAGTGATTTTTTTGGCTTCAATCAATTCATTACAAAGAGAGAGAGAGCGCCCCCCTGTGTCCATGTTAATGGTGATGAATTGTTCCTGGCGTAAAGTCAATTATATATTAATATAGCCCAATCACAAACTTTGTCAAAGCTTTACAGTCTGTACAGCAAGTGACACCTTGTGTCCTTAGACCCTCACACTGAGTGAGGAAAACACCACAAAAGCCCTTGTACAGGTGAAAAGTGGGAGAAATCCCTCTCCTTATTGTAAGTTTTTAACACACGTGTTCCCTTTAATTAGCATGATTTGTTGTTTATTAACTTCATTTTTATTTCACTTTAAGAAGATCTAGTACCTAAACGTTAGAGTAATAACATTTTTCTCGCTAGTTCAGACAGTGTTTGAGAGTCTCCTTGCCACCTGTTGATAACGTGACAACACGTTGCATCCTAGTTATGTAGTACTATTACTACTATAGTTATTACCAAGCTGTTTCCTGGACATTACACTAGAAATGATAGTAACTATCAATGGTGTTGGCCCCACCAGAGGGCGCTGCTGTGCAGGGGAGGATTATAAGCTGTAATACTGTAAGTTTTACAAGTGTCAAAAATGTCATCAAGCACAAGTTAATAATACATTCAACTTTGTCCACATTGAAATGTCCACAGTTGTCCTTTGACTACTCGACACTTGACGTCGTGTCGTTGTGTGTGAATAGCTGGTTGTGTCTGATTCTGCACCAGCGCCTGTTTCCGCTGGGCGGGGCACAGCCGTGCTCGCCCTGCACCTGCAGTGATGTGGACAGGTGAACTGCTGTGCGTTTACAGTGGGGCCTGAGGTTCAGGGCCCCAGAGCGCTTCTCATTGGCTGATTTGAAGCAAGGGCGGCCACTGCACAGGTCCTGCTTCATTCATTCATTGCATGATGAATGGAGTTGATTACCTAGTTAGTTTGGTATTATTGGATAGAATTATAAGATGGCCCCACCAGTGTTTCCAGACCAAAATTGCCACTGGTAACTAGTGTTACCATAATAGTACCTCCTATGAGAGTAAAATGATTACATACTAATTGACCATGTTATTACTGTAATGTCAAGTATGACGACAGATAACACAGTTTTTTTTGTAGCTACTCAAAACCACCTACTGTATATACTCACTGTACATACACATGTTAGATACACATGAATGTTAGATCACATGTTCATCACATGTGTGACACTGCTGCATCTCTCACTGTGACAGGTGGACACGTGGATGCCATACATGTATTCATTCAGAATGAACAGCAGCAGCAAACGATTCAATGATTCAATCACTGGTTGTCACCTGAGAGACGGTAACTTGACTCCGCCTGTGTGAATTAATACAGACACTCCATTTATTCACATGTCCACAGTGCAGCTAACTCCGGCTTTAACAAACAACCTCCAACAGCTCTGCAGCTTTTACCTTGAGCTGTTTGCTAGAGATGTATTATATTAGATAAAGATAAAGAACAACAATGGAATAGCCTTTTTATCCTATTATTATTATTGTTGTTATTATTAGTATTAATAATAATAGTAATAATAAACAGGATTCATATTTAATAACAATACTTGGTGACACTTAAGATGAGGGAACACATATTCACCATTAATTAGTTGCCTATTAGTATGCAAATTAGTTACATATTGGCTCTTAATTAGTCATTATTAAGTACTTATTAATGCCTTATTCCGCATGGCCTTCTTATACAATCAGTAAGCCATTAACTAAGAGTTTTCCCTCAATAACCTCAGAATTATTGCTTATTAGTAGTAAGTAAGGAAGTTGTTGTATATGAATTACAATCTCGATATGCTTTGATAGTATGGACTTTATATATACTTTCGATTAGGGAACATGTGTTGGATAATAAGTGTTCAGCTACAGTTGAATGAGTAGTGATGAAGACGTCACTTGAGTATGAGGAACATATTCTAAGTAACAAAGACTTCTGTGTGAGTTATTTGGACACTATTAACACTTAAGATGTAAGACCAGACCATATTCATTAGGTGTTATTAAGGGAGGATAACTATTCTTGTGATAAAACCACCCTATAAAGCATGTTGAGATCATAATTCATACACAACAACAACTTCCTACATATTGTTTCCTTATTTATTCCATTTTTTACGTACTTACCAATATCAGTTCTGTGCAGCCAGGAGGAAGGAGGACTTCCTCTCTGACGAACCCTGTCACTCTACAGCAGGGGTGTTTCTAGGAAGGTGGGGAGGGAGCGAGCGGAGAGTTCCCCCAAGTCAGGATGAGGTTAGGGTTAGGGTTAGGATTAGGATTATTAGTTATGGTTAAGGTTAGAGTAAATCACCAGGAAATGAATGTAAGTCAATGTAATGTCTTCTGAAGTCATGGAAACCAGACTGTGTGTGTGTGCGTGTGTGTGTGTGTGTGTGTGTGTGTGTGTGTGTGAGTGAGAGAGAGAGAGAGAGAGTCACATGGTAGCACTGGCAGGCCTGCTGCTGCTGCCTCAGGCTGTTGTGTTTACCAACAAGAAGAAGAAGAAGAGGAGGAGGAGGAGGAGGAGGAGGAGGAGGAGGTCATAGTATAGTATAGTTAAAAAGTTGAAGTTAAAACTGCACCAATAGCAGCCTTTAGCACTAACAGCATTTATGTCATTCAAAGACTCGTCTTTTCCTTGGATGCTTGCTGACATGTTGCTGTAGAGGCGGTAAGATTTGTTTACTGTTTGAATGGTTTGTGTTGTAATTCTTTGACACAATGATATTTAACGTTTGGGTGTTGTTTTTATGAGAAATTAACAACAGTTGTTTTGTTTTTTAGTTAATTGTATTAATAACTAAAATTGGGCAAAAGCAAGTTGTAAGATGCCATCGACATATTGCAGTTGTGTCACTGAATGTCTCCAGGTAATGATATCTCTGCTGAAATGATCCCATGTAACCATAACTCGGATCATCTTAAAAATCTAAACTCTTCTATCACAGCCTGACGTAGAAATAGTAGTCCACGCCCTCCTATTCTCCCGTTGAGATTACTGTAACTCCCTCACAGATCCCTCTCCTGCCTCCAGCTGGTTCAGAACTCTCACTCTCAGGCTTCTCACTGGTTTTAACAGACGACATCACATTACTCCAATCCTGGCTTCACTCCACTGGCTCCCTGTACGCTTTAGAATTGAGTTTAAGGCTCGTCAAGGTCTCGCCTCACTGACATGCTGACCCCATGCGAGCCTTAGATCCACGGCTTTGTCTCTCTTAACTGTTCCGAGGCTGAGGCTCAAAACCAGGGGTGACTGTATCGAGAGCGCCTGCCCGCGGAGATAAGGCTTACTAAATCAATGTCATCTTTGAAATCACATCTTAAAACTCATTTTTATAGACTTGCCTTTATGTGATGCCATCTTTTTATCCTTTTATCTCATTGCTCTTCTTTCTTCTTTCATTTCCTTTGTCCTCTGAAGCTGCTCCATCGCCCCCTTTTTCCATACTATGATGTGTAAAGATCTTACGACTAGTCTTATTATATGTGTGTTTTACTTACTTACTTAGATAACCCTAACCCAATGTGCAATGTATGAGTGATTCAGCTTTATTTAATATTTAATAAATGAATTATTTGAGATACTGCATGGTGGTTTATAACACCGTGTCTAAATCGGTTCATGTTCCTTAACTGTTCTGCGACTGTCAGACTGTAAGGTTTAGTACGTATCTATAAAGAACTGAAGATAGAAACATCAACACAAGTAATTCTATCTATCTATCTATCTATCTATCTATCTATCTATCTATCTAAGATATAAGATAATACAAGATAAGATCATGTAAAATAAGGTAAGATAATCCTTTATTAGCCCCCACAATGGGGATTTTCAGAGTTTCACAGCAGCAAAGATAGTAAAGGTAATAAATATTAAACGTGCATTTGCATTTGTGAATGTACAAGATGGTGGATATTGATTATTAAGATTATAAAAATAGTATAGACTCTCTCTCTCTCCCTGTGTGTGTGTATGAGAGAGAGAGAGAGAGACTATGCATAAGCACACAAAAACAAAGACGAGCGGCAGAGACAGTAATCCATTGTGGAGGCAGAAAAGCACAAGTTGTGCTAAAGGGCACGGCTAACTGTAACATACTGTTAGGAATGTGTTGTGTGTGTGTGTGTGTGTGTACGTGTGTGTCCTGCAACAACTAACGTATAATGTGTGTGTGTGTGTCGTTTGACACAGGACGCAGCAGGATGACTGACACAGTTTCAAAGTTGCCTGTTTGTTGTTCATGGTGCAGCTTCATCATTTCATTTTACACAGTGAATCAAATTCACCTCAGAGGCCTCTGATGTCATCGTCAGGACAAGTCCATGTGTGTGTTATATGGAGTGATGACAAACACACTGAGACACGAATGTTCATGCTTCAGCCAATTAACAACAGGCTCATTTAAGAAACTGGAGTTTGTGTCACTTTGTAAAAACGTTTAATCACAGCACACAGGAGTGCACTGACTGCTACCTCCATAAGTAAGCTTGAATATATATATATATATGTATATATATATATATATATATATATATATATATATATGTATATATATATATATATAAACATATATTATGACTAAGATTTTAAAGCTTGTCAGATTTAGAGTAAGTAGAGTAAGCTATTTACAAAGCAACAGACTGAAAAGACTGTCTAATAAATAGGGCCGCACATCTCTCTGATAAACGTTTCGATACGCATCTAGATACACAGGTTACAATACCATTCAAAAACACTATTATTACAGACCGATACGATTTGATTTCATTCTATAGGGTTAATATTTGTTGTAGATATTTTATAAAATCAAGAAGCCAAGTCTATGAAAGTGACTATCTTACAATACAGTACAATATTTTCTTTTCAAACGTAAAATGTAAAAGACAACATATCCCCAAGCATTGTTGCTTTATGGCAAAAATAAAATAAAATAAACAAAATAAAGTCCCTTATCCCCGCCCTGAAGGCCCCGCCTACAACACACGATCATAACCCCCGCCACCGACACTTCTCATCTACCCCTGCCTTTCCCAATGAAATCGTATCGATTAAACCGAATATCCGGTCGCATCGGTATATTGTTCACAACCCTACTAATAAAACAGTGGTTCTCAAAGTCTGGGTCTGGACCCACAGATAGGTTGTTGCTCAGATTTCTGTGTATATTATTTAAATGATGACTAAATGAAATGATTAAAATGTCTAAATCAATTTACCAAAGCAGGTGTTAAAAATATGTCTGTAAATGAGTGGCTACATTACGGCGTGTAAGTCTTAAATGCTCATCCTCAGAGTGTGCACAGAGTCATTCATGTTTTCACAAAGAGTGACTTTAATGCTGATTCTAAGCGCGCCAAAGTCTCGTATAAAAACAGAACTATCCCTTTAACTGTGTAGTGCTGTTTTTCATACATTACACAATAGCCTGGCTGTGTGTGTCATTTCTATGAATAGTGTGTGAGTTCTACACACATAACATGACTTCCAGGGTCCAGAGACTGTAAATCGCCCTCAGGCACTGATGTGAGTGTGAATATGTTTGTGTTGGTCTTGTGATCAACTGTTGACCTGGTTAGTTTGTGTCCGAAGGAAAGACAGGAGTGTTAAAGTGAAATGTGCTAAAACTGTTGCTGTACACATCTTTAGATCGTGCGGCACATGGATACAAGCGTTACTTTACTACGGCGGCTTTGCGTCGTTACGTAATGTCCTTGTGATGTTCACAGCTCGTCTCCTTTTGCGTGGCGGAGTCGCATGTGTGTACGGATGTGGACTGTTTGTGTTGTGTGTTATTCAGCAGATGGTTTTGACATGTTTACTTGACAGTTTCTCAGCAGCTTCTGTCACTGTGCCACTTCACTCTCAGCCCCCGAGACTCTGTCTGAACAACATGCAGATGTGGAACATGCGTGGACGGACAATTGTCGCATGTAACATTTGAATACACACATATGTATGTTGTTGTGGCACAGCAGCTGCTGTATACACACACATGCTCCCTCAGTCTGGTCTGACAGTTTTGCTTGATGCAGCTCAGAAATAACCTTTCATCGTCTCTGTTCATACAGACCAAAGAGAAGATAGTCCTTTATTTGTCCTGCAGTGGGGACATTTACATTGTTACAGCAGCAAAGACAGTAAAGATAAAGATAATAAATAATAAAAGAAAATGACAATATAAAAAGATATTAACACTTAGACTATAAAAAAATAGCATTAGACACACGACCTCTGGGCAGTAATTCTGGTTTAATTCTATCACATTTAAACCAGACTAACCATTGTTTGTTATGGTTTGTGGAAATGTCTTTTTAGCTTGACTTCACTCTTCGCCGAGTGTATAACAAATGATCTGCAGAGCTGATATGCAAATCATTTGGTAACCATGATTTGCATATCATGGTTATGCAAATAACCGTTGATTATGTTCATTATTAGTGGCCTCTCTCCACACCACAACATGCATGAGGGGGTGCGACGCCCTGGTCGGTGCTGCTTGCAGTAGTTCCTTTGTGAACTCTCTGTGCCCCCAGATACAGTCCCTTGACCAGTGTGGGCCCTTATGATGTGCTGATGATGCAGACGTCAACAAAACTGTCCACTCACTCACTCACTGTCTGGGATAAGAGGCAACAATGTTTTATTTGTGTGTAAACTCCTCCCTATACTCATTCTCTCATAACCTGTGCTGGTAATTGTTGTACAATACCAACGTGCCACCATTTCAGTCATTGCCCCTTGACCTTTGCATTTACCCCTGTAGCTTTGTCTTACTACGTCTCCATCACTTCCATCGCACCATATAATATCAGCGTATACAGATGAAACTTGTTCACGCTCCCTGACTTTTATGAATGACCTCTTTCTGTCTTTGTCCACACTCTAATGAAAGACATCCCTCTGTTCTTAGAGCAACACTGCAATGTCCTGTCTGTGCTGTTACTCTACAATTAGTGTCTTAGTATTAACATCTAAACGTAACCTCACACATTTGACTAAAGCTAACGCTAACAAACAAAATAGCTCTCTCGAGGGAAAAAACTACTCTACATAAACCTGACAAGACAGTGGCATGGAGCAAATACTGATCGTCCCTGACAAGACAAAGGCACAGGAGTGACAAAGAGAGACCCAGACCATAATATACACACGGTAATGGGGAACAGGTGGAAACAATCAGGGCGGGGCAGACTATCAGACTGGCATGACGGGGAAGGGGCAAGTTACCTGAAACGAGAGGAGAGAGAAATTTCAAAATAAAACACCGGCTTTCTTGGCCATGACAGTAAAAGCCAACACTAAACAGAAAAAAGGCAGTTATTCATGTGCTGTTCGTGTCCCTCGTAGCTAGTTTGTGTTCCCATTTTCGTTACTTATCTGTGTCCATTCTTTTGTTCTTAGTTCCTCTAATATACAGGGACTGGTTAGGCCCACATTGGTAATTTGATGTTTGATGTGTCATTCACATGCAGAGTGTAGGCTGCAGACAAAGTCAGAATACAACTTGATAACTTGATTGTGACTGAGCCTGAGTCTTCATTATATTTGGGCTGCAGGTAAAAATGTTGCCATGTTCTATTGTCTTTGTATAGTGGACAAATATTCCTTACAGATTATTGTTGTTCTGTTGTTTTTTTAATATATAAAATGTTGTTCTGACTGAGGATTGTCTTTACTGCTCCTAAGAAACCCCTAAGTGGTCCAGAACGTTGGATTAAAAGTGCTGATCTTCTGTCCATCGTCAAACTTGTCATTATGGGATCCTCCACATTGGGAAAGGCAGCATCTCTTGATGCTATCTTAAATGAATGCGTTCAGGTATTCGGTGAGTACCATGTACCACATGATTTGGTAACATTTTTATTTAGGTACTGACTTCACTGTGTGCTTCACCTAGAACCCTAGAAGTTCACTCTCAGTGATAACATGGTTGCAAGCAGGGAGTCTGGGAAAAACAGGCAAAGGGTCTCCTAATAAAATCTACATTCATTTAAGTCTGATATCTTAAAAATACATCCTTAGCTCACTTTAAGATTCCCTTTTCCAACAGAACACTGCAGTTTGTGTCAATTTGTGCATCACAAAATGACAAAAACTCCCAGCACCAACATCCATAGTAAAAATCAGTGATTTTGCATCACAGCACAGAGGATATTCTGATCCACTGCTGCAACACACTGCCATTGTCAAAAAGTCTTAATCTACTCTAATCTAAGCATAGATCTTATTACATTAGCCTTTTTTAAGTGGCAAAATTCCGTTATTTTCCCCCCATGTCCACAATGGCAGCCATTTTTTCCACTGAGACCGTGCCTGCCTGCTCTGGGCTCCATCTTAGAGAAAGAGTTTTAAGACCAGTTCATTAATTGTTTGGTCCTTTTTGTGATTTATTAATGACAAACCATCACCACATGTTAATGAACATTGTCCCTGTGTTGACAGATGACAGTGGGGAGCTGCAGGACAGCCTGCTTCCTCGCAGCCTGCTGCTGATGCACCGCTGGTATGTTACATCCTCAGAACTGGCAGGAAAACTACTCATGATATATCCTTTGTCTGAATGTTGCAAGACTTATAATGTATAACAGAAACCCCGTTTTTCAAAAATGAATGCTGTTGAACTGAATGAAGTGCATTCTCACTTCCATCTCAGAAAAAACATTTCTCTCACATTTAATCTGGTCGCTTTTTGGCCTTTTTCTCTCTCTTTTTCGTACATAATTTTACGATACTACTCCATCCATCGCACACGGCTTTATCCTCACTTTTGTGCAGTGGTGGAAAGAGTACTGAAAATCTGAACTGAAGTCCAAGTATTGTTACTCTCAACTACCTGTGAAAAAATCCACTCAAGTAAACATAAAAAGTATTCTTCAAGAGAATAAATTCCTTTTCAAAGGGAAGTTTAATGCATTCTCAACACAAATCAAATGGCCAGCAAACTCATACGACTACAGTCTCCAACAAGAGTTCATTGTAGAACTCATAAAGGGGTTTGTATCCTCTCTGGAAACCCTTCAGAACCTTTTCTAGAACAATTCTCTTACCTCATAGTGTTTTTTTTCAGATTAGATGCTGAAGATTTAGAAGCCGATATCACTGTGTGCACTGACAAGCATATTTCACACAGCATTTGGAAGTTGTTTCCTTTTTCAAAATCTCTCTCTACTGCGAGTCAGATGTGGCGCATCTTTTTCTGTATCGCGGTAATGTAAGGTATTAGCCTACTTTTTAAAAGAAAAAAGGTAAAATTTTACTTGGTACATTTTAAACCCAAAAATAAGTGGTGTGCTGTTTTTATACAAATTCGCCAACACCGCAAGATTAGCAGAGGAGAATGTTTAGTCCCTGTTAGTGCTAGAGAACTATTGATGGAGGAGAAGATGACTGAACTCTACATTTGCACTACAAGTAATTTAACGAAACATCTAGCGTGGTTGCACGCTAACATTAAGCTAGTAACTGAGGATAAAAGTGGGGAAAAAACTAAGCAGCAAAAGCTAACATTCTCTCTATATGCTGCCACTTTCAACAGTGGATTTTCCCTCTTTTAAAAACACTGTGAGCTCGATCCCCGTCCAGGCTAGCAACGACAAGGTAAGCAATCATTGATAGCTTACCTTAGCCTGTCATTGCCTCAGTAGGTTAGTGCTACTGGGCCATTGACTATCATTTAAATAGCCACCAGAACAGCGACATAACGTCAATCTGAATCAGATAAAACATAGAAAAACAATATACAGTTGAGATGTTTGTGAATGGAGTGAAAATCACTTTGTTCATTAATATAAATGTCAAGGCTTGTTCAAAAAAGGCCTTAACTGAATCCACGTACCGTAACTGCAAAGGGGACAACTGCCAGAGAACTAGACTGAAGATCTGTTATTTAATGAGGTAAGCTCTCTCTCTCTCTCTCTCTCTCTCTCCCATCACACACACACACACACACATTTCATCCAATCCACCACATCAACATCCCTCCTGAGTAATCTGATCACATGCAGATGCACTAACTGAATGCAATCCAATCCAAATGTGTCCTTAGATACAATCATAAAGAACACATTGAGAGGGATGGTTTAAGGACACATGTGCCCACATTCCTGAGCATGCACGAATGCAATTTGTCCTCACGATTGATTAAAGACAGCTGGTGTCTTCTGACCTACCGTCTCACCCTCGAGCTTAGGGCCTGTCCACTCGAAATGAATATGGTTGAATTGCATGGGTTTTTTTTTTTTTATCCACAGGAAAACAGCGTTTTGGGAAACCGGTTCCAATGTGGGAAAATCTCAAATTGCATGTTTGTGGAGACAAAGACATGATGTCATTCAATACAATTACATTTTATTTGTATAGACAACATACATTATACCAAGGCACTATATAGTATGTCATCGTCCCACCTCTCTCTTGTTCGCCAATTCCTTCTTGGAAAATAGATGGTTATGGATATTGTTTCACCTGTCTCACCACTATAGAGTGCTGTCAGAAGCCTGCCAAGTCAACATTTTAGCATTGATCAGAAAAGAGAGAGACAGGTGGTCAGGCAGGAGTATCTGTGGACTATGTTGTTTACAGGTGACCTATAATGAGCATAGGGGACAGGTGGAAGAGAGAAGAAGAATGAAGGTTAGTAGGAGCAAGACAGAATACCTGTATGTGAATGACAGTGAGACAGGTTGGGAAGTTTAAATACCTGAGGTGAACTATCCAAAGCAATGGACAGAGCACAAGACAGGTGAAGAAGAGAGTGCAGGCAGGGTGGAGTGGGGAGAGTGTCAGGGCTGATGTGTGACAGAAGGATCACAGCAAAAGTGAAAAGAAGGTCTAAAAGACGGTAGTGAGACCTGCTTTGATGGAAACAGTAGCAGAGCTGAAGATGCTGAGATGTCCTCACACTGCCCTGACTTACATGAACTGTCAAGAGCCATTGATCAGCAACACATGGGTTTTTCCTGCTCAGCAATATCAAAATGGCTGCCGTGGCAAGGGCCTATTGTAAATCTGAACATGTGTGTTAAGGTACTGGATAGTGACGTTCCCTGCAGAGTTCAACCTGGACCTGGTTCTGATCAGGATAACACAAGAGTTCAGAGACGTGGCGGGTCAGCTTGGCTACGAGGAGCATTTCAAACTCATAGACATCTCCACCATGTAAGATACCACATGCATGCACTTGCACTCGCACCATGAATTTCTCCCACACAGGAAATCTCAGAACTCATCTGTAAATCCAAGCCCTCCACATGTCAGCCGTCTGCCTCAACCGGTTGGGGTGAAAGGAAAGATGGGGACAGAGAAGAGGTGGGGGACAGAAAGGACAAGAGGGAGATGATTCATAGGTTTTTGATGAGCCATGCATGTGTTTCAAATTGCTAAATGCCCATTCTAGCTGGTTTTAGCTCTTTTGGCGGCCAAACCAAACAATTTGAATGCCATTATGCACTAAAACAAACATACCTCTGGGTAGATTATTCAATTTCTGTCAGTCAACCATCCTAAATGTTGCTCACTGGACCTTCAATGTAACATACTCACTGTACTGTCCTACTAGTTTCTGGAAATGTTGCTGTGGTATTTTAATGTACAAAATACTACTAATAATAATAATACAATACTGAATATTAGCTGTGGAAGGCACTCTGGTTGATAATGCTGCATCTGGCCAAAAGTTGCGTATTATGTTTCTAAACTGTTCTCATTTTAGTCCGTCTTATGATTGGATGCGTAAGCTGACTCAGCGGAAGAAGCAGGCTAAGAAAGGCAAGGCCTCGCTGCTGTTTGACCACCTGGAGCCAATGGAATTGGCTGAACATCTCACCTTCCTAGAGTTCAAGTCCATCCGGAGAATATCGGTATGTCCTCTGACTTTGTCACCCTTGCATTGGGACCCGGGTGTTAGTTAGTTCTTGGTTGGCCTGTCCATCTCTTTGTTCTATAACTTTTTTCACCTAGCTATATGTTACACCCACTGCCCCCACCTGCCTTGTAGCTTCCTCTCATTTGACCTCACAGGACGGGGGCTAAGGTCCATATGCTAACAGGTACTGACCACAATGTGAATTAACATTCCAAAGTGTATTTTCACGGCAAGATCCCACCACCCACCTTTAGCCTTTAGCCTGACCTGACTGCTTGAATGAGATTCAACAATCAGTCAGTAAAGAATATGGGGAGTGAGTAAAAAAGATTAGCTTCAGCTCTGAAAGTTATAGATGTGCCCTTATTTTCGTCTATTACTACTTCGTAATTAATTCAATTATTTGAATCACTCAGAATGTATGAGGTCTGTCACGTGACTCGGTTTCTATGAACCGCCTTGTTATAAAGAATTGTGAATAATTGCTAAATCAATGTTGCTGTGCAGACTAGCTCTTGCTAAATCAAGTCTGAATTTAACCAAAAGTTAACCTTGAAATCCATAGTTTGTGGGTTCCCATCACTCCGTCTTCTTCTGCTCACTGTGAGCACATTTCATAGCACTGATTCAGCTCCCTGCCTCTCTGGATCTGGGATCCAGTAGAAATGTTCTCCCTGACATACGCCTGATTTATGTGTTGTGTGATAGTACGTCTTCAGACATGAACTGGGTTGTTTCCTGCGTTAAGTTGGGTGTGTGACATCAGCCACCGGAGCTCTACAGTTATCATTTACAGTCAGATTTCAGACTATTTTACTGTTGTTATCCAGTCTTTGACCCACAGACAGGACCCTGTAGTCCACTCTGAGTTGAATTGAAAAAGATGTGGTTATATCTGTGTAATTGTCCTTTTTCCCCAGTTCACTGACTACCAGAGCTACGTGATCCACAGCTGCCTGGTGGACAACCCCACTCTGGAGCGCTCCATTGCACTGTTCAATGGAGTCTCGCAGTGGGTTCAGCTCATGGTGCTCAGCAAGCTAACACCTCAGACCCGTGCAGAAGTCATCACCAAATACATCCATGTGGCTCAGGTAAGACAAAGGAGGAAGTGGTTGTTCAACATTTCACCTTCAATGTTCCATAGAAGTGAGTTTGTCATCATGGCTGCCGGCGGGGACATGAGGACAAGCCAATTCTAGCCACTGAAAGCCCATGTATGAAGTCTATGTATGATAAAAACATCTGTTTTGAATGATTAAAAAAGTCATTGAGTTCTTTTTCACCCGGTCAAAAGCCGACATTTTCCCAAATGTGTGATGGGACATTTAGTTTAGACATCAGTGCTTTGTGAAGCAGTCTGAAGCCACTTGCTGTCATATAAGGTTATGACAGTTGCTTGCCATCATTCGTAGCTGGCTTGTCATTAGTGCAGTCTTTCATTGCGACAGCTCTTCAAGACACAGAATCAGTTTGATCTGATCAGCAGTAATTTTCATATCTCTCTCTCTCTCTCATACAAGAAACTTCTGCAGCTGCAGAACTTCAACACCCTGATGGCAGTGGTGGGGGGACTGAGTCATAGCTCCATATCTCGCCTGAAGGAGACACACTCTTATCTGGCTCCAGAGGTTGTGAAGGTAAGGCCCCACCACACACCACATGCATTCTCACAGCATAAGAACAAAAACACATCATGTTGTTATCGGAAGTTAAGCAGTAATGTGTTTATAGACCAGTGTTTCTCAAACGTTCTATATGGGGACCCACTTTTTAAAAATGTGAACAATTGTGACTTAATCACAGTATCGATCATGACAGGAGCAAATATCTGCATTATGTAGCTAGAGCCATATCATTTTGAATTGGTAAATAATTATTGTTTGGCAAATTTAAAGAAAAAATAACTGTATCCATGTTATTTAAAACATACTCATTTCAAGGTAAGGAAAAAAAGAATCTCCCGTGACCCATTTGTGGGTCCTGAGCCAGGAATCACTGACATAGACGGTAAAAAAGGTGAAGCTTGGGAAGTTGGACAGAAATAGCCACTAGTGGATGACTCAGCTGGTTGCAAAACAAACACAGTTTGAATGGAAGACAATAGGAAAATGAGTCAAATTCCCACTTGATTTATATCATCCGTGAGCATTTTCCTGGGGAATGTTCACAATAGTGTCTGTTTTTGTAAAACATGTTCCCATTAAGAAGAAATTGACGACAAATAATAGCTCATATAAGTGGACGCTGTGACTGGAAACATTGGTGCATTTTTAGTTTCAACTTCTGACATGACACAAGTCAGATCACAACAGGAGTTCCATCTAACATGCTTGTTGTAGTTTTCTAGGAGCAATGCTATCGAGTAATGGTGTCCACATTTGCGCCATTTGTTCATCCTTATCAAAAACCTCAGCATGTTCAGCTCTGCCACACCATCTTTTGGACACTGTCTCCAAGCCTTACATCATAGTGGGTCTCATAACAATGTATTTGAAGAAAGGGATAGAGGTAGTGGCAGGAAAATGTTCTCACTAAAGTACAGCAATTGATAATCTGTGTAAAGGCCATCATTTGTTTCTTAAACACTTTTGATCATATTGTTTTAAATCCTCTTCACGAGCCATCAGTTAAACATCCAGTGTCTATAGCCCCACAGTAGTCCAATAAACACGACCAATAATTACATATGGACTGAAATGGAGTAACTCACTGATGTGGGCTGCTACCCCCTGGTGGGCCCTTAAGGTCATTAAAAAGAAATAAAAAGTCTTGAGCATTCAGTTTTGAAAACAAGCTTTTTAAATAAATATGATACGGCTTGATTTGGCTGTTAAGCACTTTCCAACATTATTAAAAAAGTGCTTAATAAATACATTGCATTGTATTTTGAGAGGGCTCCCCGTGCTCCCTGCAGCCTCTGCCTTTTTGAGATCACAGTTATCTTTCACAAATCCATTTTTCCACTTAGGTCTGTAGTTCACATGTGTTTGTTCTCCTGAGTAGTGTTCTCTTGATCCAAGCTTATTGCCAGTTTACCTGTACATCTCGTTGCATCTCCGTTGCTATGATACACAGGACGCACAGGGAATCGGATGACATGATTACATGTGTGCATTTTCTGTGAATAGTAATGAATGACAGATGGAGAGGGCCTGACAGCAGGAGACATTTATTTTCTCTCATAAAAATCGTGCAATCTTCATTAGTGGACTAATCTGTATTTTTTCTGTCATGGTTTTGCACTGACTTCATTATCAAAATAAATTCAGAACAAATCCGTATTTCACAGAATGGTTGGCAACCCTAATCCCACAGATCCAGAAAGATGGTGGAGGTGAATCACTGGAGCGATGGGAACCAGCAACAGCTTTTGTGGTTAACTCACATTAGATTTACCAAGTGTCCAGTGTCAACAACTTGAGCTGTTCAATGTTTGTCACAAAGCCAGATTGCGTCCTTTTGTTTCCCTCCTGTCTCTCTGGAATAAGATGAAGGTCTTTAATAGTATTTATCATTAATTATGTGCTTTTGACCATCATACTTATTCAAATATTCTCCCTTGCTTTAGATCTGGCGGGAGATGACAGAGTTGGTTTCTTCCAGCAACAACTACTGCTGCTACAGGAAGGCCTTCACAGAGTGCCAGGGCTTTAAAATCCCCATCCTTGGTGTGCACCTCAAGGACCTAATTGCAGTTCATGTGATCTTCCCTGACTGGGTGGAAGACAGTAATAAGGTGAATCTGGTGAAGATGAATCAGCTCTACATGACCTTCAATGAGCTGGTGTCATTGCAGAGTGCAGCAGCCCAAGTGGAGCCCAACATGGACCTCATTTACCTGCTAACTGTGAGAGACTTACTACAATGGTTACAATGTTCTCTAACACAGTGAGGAGAGGGACACTCCTGATTTAAGAGTCCTTTAAGTAAAACAAACTACTATACAGCCATCAACTCTATTACATTTGAACTCATTCTCTCCATAATGTTTGCATTTTCCAGCTTTCTTTAGACCTTTACTACACAGAAGATGAGATTTATGAGCTGTCATTGCTCAGGGAACCTCGGAACCCAAAATCACTGGTAAGTGTCTGGTGAATTGTGAGCTTTTTTGCCTCTGTTCTGTGTATCTTGTTTATAGTAAGCGGAGGTGATTGCTCTATGACAGCGGTGGAAGCTGAGTGTCCTCTAAAATGTCTTGCATACTCCCGTACTTGTGAAACGTCATCAGCCTCAGTCCAAGCACTGTTCCACTTTACAAGTGTGCAAGCAGCAAGTGTGATTCTCATACCCGGAAGTGTTCTCGCTCCGCCCATCTTACCAAGTATGCATCGGGAGGTGACTTGAGCGTACTTGGGAAAGCCATGTATCCCAAAATGTATTTCGTCGGCAGAGAAAACACAAAAAAACCCTGAAATACATGTGTCCCAGAATGCATTTTTACGCTCATTTGAGACAAGAAATTAGTCATTTAGAATTAAGAAATGTGGTTTGTGATATGACATATTCATAGTTTGGCAGAGACGTTGTTGGAGAAGACTGTGCTCACAGTGCCGGCACAGAACAGCGTTACCTCGGCCTGTCCTGTTGATCCTTTGGCTCAGAGGTTTCTCTAGCTTTGTCTCCACTTCACAGGAGACAAAGCTAGAGGTGAAGAGAGGTGATCAGAGCTGAAGATACTGACATTTTTGTTAAAGTAGTAAATAAAGTAAAGATGGCTTGCTCAGGTGCAGCGGGATAGTGATTATATGGGGCAAAGGACGATGAAGATGGACCTGAAAAGGAAGACCAGAGAGGGTTCATGGATGTTGTGAAAGAGGACATGAGGACAGTTGGTGGAACAGAAGAGGACACAGGGGAGAGGACAAGATGGAGGCAGATGATCTGCTGTGGCGACCCCTAAAGGGAGACCTGAAAGAAGATGAAACCACTTCTACCAAAAGGCTCGCCAAATGAAATATTTACACTCCCTGTATCACTACAGCAAGTACATGTCTGAAGTACTTGGCCTTTCTCTCTAGAGAAACCACCTGGTGTAAAATACCCCTGACTTCAGCTGATTGTCTGTGTGGCAGGTCTGATTGTGCTGTTTCTCAGGATATTGGTGCAATTGTCTTTATAGAAACACAGCAGTGCCAGCATATGGTGGGTGTGCAAGGTGTGCAAGGTTCCCTCACAGATTGCAATATTTATCCTGTATATTTGATATGTTCAGTGTAACTGCCATGTGGAGGATAACGCGGTAGAAGATTCTGTGATGAAATCCTCATCAATTTCCCCAACACTTGGTGTCAGACTGTGACTCCTGTTGGAAATCTAAGGCAGGCCTGTAAAGATAGTCATTTCCAAAGTAAAAAGTCCAAAGCTGTTGGTGTTTGAATAATCAAAGAAAGAAAAAGGAAAAAAGATTGAAGTGATTTGTCTTCAGCTCAAATGCTCAGAAAAGCATGGTGGCAGAAAATATGTGAATCCGTCTGAATCCTCCTTCTGTAATTGGACGTACTCTTTTTTTACTCAGATTTCTTCTCCAACAACTCCCAGTAAACCGATGGCCCCACTGGACTGGGCCTCTGGTGTCACCACCAAACCAGACCCCTCAGTGGTCAATAAACACATCAGGAAGGTGGTGGATGTAAGTCGACAAAATCCCTTTTCTAAACCCATAGACCCTTTCATTGTATACAAACATTCCAAGCCTAGCGAGAATGCACGCGCAGTTTGGGGTCAGAAAACGTCACAACGGGTAAGTTAATAGCATGTACGTCCACGGTCCTCCACCAAATCATTCTGAATATGTTCTTTTGTTGTGGATAAAGGACCGTCAACAATACCTAAATAAATGAGTACTAGCTGACAGCAATAGTCTGCTTGACCCAGCTTCCATAAAAGATTGGGTAGATGATATTAGCAAGTGGTCAGATATTCACTCTTACCTTATAGATAAAGCTAGCCCGTACACGCGGGAAAGAGGAACGTTTTTAGCACATACTGGTTAACGTGCTAGCCGGCCGCCAGCTAACTACAAGCTAGCTATGTCCAAGACCACAACCTAACTTTAGGCAGCATAGGTTTCATATACATATGTGCACTGAAATCCAGGCTTTTCATGGTGATCTAACAGAAAGAGATGATAAATGATAAATTACATGAAATGAAGTGAGCGCTACAAACACGGTAGCATCACCACAGTCTTCTCTTTTTAACGCTTGGAGCCACAGACCAGGTTTATTTTTCTGAAAGGGATGAGATCCTGTAGGGATTCTGAAGAACTTGCTGGTTCTACTTTCACAGCCAACTACACTACAGGAGGCATCTTATGTGTTGGACTGTTGTACAAGTTAATGGTACGAGTCTGTTTTCTGACCCCTAACATTTCTGTGACGTAGCTCTCAAAAGGGTCTACAGTATACAGAATACAACTACTATTATGAGAAATATTAATGAATTCACGTTTTTCATGTCTGGCTTTGAAAGTCTGTCTTCAGGAATTATGACCATGACCGTGATGGTTATATCTCTCAAGAGGACTTTGAGAACATCGCTGCTAACTTCCCCTTCCTGGACTCCTTCTGTGTTTTGGACAAAGATCAGTGAGTGTTGACATCTTATGTATACATAAGGAGTTTTATCCCACTCATTTAAACCCGGTTTGCTTGAATAGTGGTTCTCAATCTGCTCTTGATGAAAATATGGCTGCCAGTGGAGAGGCAAGAAAAAACAGATTTTAGCCCATCTAATAACAAAAGTGATAATGTTTACCACAGCCTTTTCCAACTGGAAACTGGAAATCCACTCTCCTGCACCAAAGTCCATTAAGACAATCTGCACTTTTTGCTCACAGGGCACAGGAGCTGAATGTCTTGGATCGCTGTGGTTGAATGTGGTTTATACGAAACCCAGGAGGTGGAAAAGCATTGATAACACATGGGAACAAGATACATAACTCGTAGCCACCTCATTACTTCGGGTGCACTATTTTCCAAAATAGATGTTGTTGAATAATCTACAGGAGAAAATGAAGTCTGTAGTGATTTTATAAAGCCTTTGTTTTAATATTCTGAATAGAAAATGACAGAAAATTATGAAATAGTATGGGTTTCAAATCAATGTCGAGGCATAATCTGCACACCAGTGAATTATATAATGACTTTATAAACAGTACACTGGTGATGATATAAACTAATATTCTGAATATTTTCCAAATAGGTGTTCTAGTTTAATCTATAGGAGACCAATAATGTGTGACGCCATATTAGAGACACTACACTGTATTGTGGGGAAGAATTGAACTTTTGCTTTGAAGACAGTCCTCGCTCAAGTGTGCGCTAGTATTACAGCCAGCTGTTCATACAGGGCGGCTTGTTTACCATAGATATCATCTCCTGGGCTCTGTATGGAACATCCCATGCACAACTGCTCTATGTGCCTTACATTGCCCCCTGGGGGATTAATGAATTGTAAATAGAAATTGTAAGTTTACAAAATGACACAACTTCATAAAACAAGCCTAAACTTTCCCTTCAAGTAGTGCACTGTATGATTAATTGTATGTATTAAATGTGAGAATCATATTATCATATTCTCTCTCGCTCTCTCTCAGAGATGGACTGATAAGTAAGGATGAGATGATGGCGTATTTTCTGCGGGCTAACCCACTGCTCCAATGTGAGATGGGACCCGGATTCATCCACAACTTCCAGGAGATGACGTACCTGAAACCCACCTTCTGTGAACACTGTGCTGGATTTGTGTGTATCTCCCTATTTCCCACCCCTGCACTTTTCACACACACACACACACAGTGTCATTTAACACAGACAGAGTCCATGTGCATTCATAGGACGTGTTCTTAATGTGCCTGTTTTTAAAATAAACGACTCATTTCATCTAAATTCTTGTTTCCTGTGCTGCGTTCCTGACGTGACTGGACCTGCAGCTGTGGGGAATCATCAAGCAGGGCTACAAATGCAAAGGTACGCTTTCACCCTCTGAAAGACTCTTTCCCATGTGACTTAAAATAAGACCCATATATTTAATAGTGCAGTCGGCGATGAATTTATCTTTACGCTGTTTACCTGCGCTGGTCACATGTGCAGACAAACCGAGCCGTCCTGGTTACAGGACAGTCTACGGCACGATGATGGAGAAGGACGGACTTTTAGGCGGAAAGTTTTCTTTTAAAAAGCTATAACTAAACTTCTCTCTCGCCCCCCTCTGACTCTCTTTCAGTGTCCACCAGTGTTTTCTGTGTGTGTTGTATATATTTTTCTCTCTTTATTTTATATATGAATAACTGTGCCTGAAATGAGCTTCGCCTGTTTCAAAGACCACCAGTGGTGTAATAGTCATAAATTGTTCAGTATATGTGGATGCTTCAGGTTTCAAACTCCTGCCTGTGTGAGCAGGATTGCAAAATTCTTCACGTTAACCTGAGATTTAAAGGTCCAGTCTTTAATGTGTCGGCTGTCCACTGTACTACGACCACTACAGCCAATGATGTAGCAGGACATCGAGCAGCAAGATAATTCATTCAATGTGAAGCTGATATGTTGTTTCTTCACGTTGCAGACTGTGGCGTTAACTGTCATAAACAGTGCCGGGAGCTGCTGGTTCTGGCCTGTAGGAAGTTGCTGCGCTCTGGCTCTGTGGGCAGTGTTTCTCCTGACAGACTGACCCACAGCTCACTGCCGAGTAGCCCTGCACTGCCCACCTGCAAAGGTCAGTCACAGCTCTGATGTTTATTTCTTGGATGAAAAGAGTAATTCCTGACTTCATTAGGTCTTGTGTTTATTCCTTCAGATGATGAGGTGTTTGACTTCTCTGGTGTCACATCAGCAGCTGCAGCTCTGGACACTCAGTCCATCACACTGATGACCGGTTCAGCCCAGAGAATCTCTGTGCGTCTACAGAGAGCCACCATCAGCCAGGCCACGCAGACAGACCCACTGTGGCCCGAACACAGCTGGGGCGCCACCGACAGCATCTCCCACACCTTCCCCAAAATGAAGTATAGATCTCACAGGAAGACTTCCAAAAATAAAGGTTTCGCGTTCTGGGAAAACCAGAATTGCCGAGAGCACAAGGTGGTGTCATCGCGGTGCAGCTTGGCGTCGCAGCAGAAGTTTGATGTCTCAGGAGAACTTGTACAGAACGGGATCACACGCAGAGAGGTACTGTAGATCCATTTGAAGTTTTTACTCCATCATAAACAACATCAATAAAGGCAGCTCATGGCCAAGTGAATTGTTAATCATTGTTAATCAGTGCACTCTTAGTGTCGGTCCTAAACCTGGATTAATGAAAGGGTAGCGTCAGGAAGGGCATCCAGCAGAAAACATCATCTGCTGTGGTGACCCATAGAAATGGAGAAACCAAAAGAAATAAATAATTCTCCACTCACTCACTTGGGTCTTGTGTCTCCTCTAAACTCGAGTTCTCTGGGAGCCTGAGGGTTCCTGGAGTCTGTTGGAGCCACTCTCCAAGTTTGGGAGTTACAGCATCTATTGTCCCGAGACCACAGTTGCCTTTACTCCCCCCTCAAGCTCCTCTCTCAGCCCTTGGTCATTCGTCAAGCTTCTCATGTTCCTTCTACTTGATGTTGCTACCTGACTCACTACTGCCCTCTTCTGCTGCTTATCCGGTTGTTTAGCCCTCCAGTCCATACTCGGCACAGATGTTCACTTCTGGTTCTGGTGTTCCATGTTCTCCTTTCCAGCCAGCATCTTACACACCGCACTGTCTCAGGGGCCTCGTTACGCAGTCTACACCAGGGCTAATCAGGAAAATAGCTGGTGTTTTGAGGGCTATACAAAAAAGACACAAACATGCCCAAATAATAAAAAATAATTGGGCTGAAAATAAAGGTATCAAGTGGGACAGAGGTGGACATTCAAGAGACGTGCAGAAGTTAAATCCCACATCTACAGACACGACCATGAGGCATTTCAAAACAGTGTAGTACAGTGGTTGACATGACGTCACTTGACTGTGTTGAAATTATACTAATAGTATCTGGACGTTATAAAAAAAATAAAATGACAGAAAATGAGCCATGATTTGACAAGTAGTGCCTCTTTAAGTGAACGCACAGAAATGCAGTCATTACACATTAAACACACCAGTTTCTCTGTCCATTCGCTCAGGAACTGATGATGTTTTAACTTTGCGTCTCTTTAGCTTGGCAAACGACATTGTGATGCACTTTCAGTCAGTTCCGTTCCACTAACGTGAGCGTCTCTGACGTGTCCCGCTCATGAAGAGCAGCCAATCACAGCCCAGACCATGACGCATGCATCACATGACGTACAGACGTACCCAAATGAGATGAGCGCCACTCAGACTCAGTTGCTCTTCTTAAAATAGCTCATATGTGAGTTTTATCATAAAGTCAGCTCATTAGGCACAGTAGCAGTGACCGTAAGCCCACGCCTCTAAACTTTAAACATTCATCTGACAGAATTCCCGATAGGAAAAAATGAATGTGTGAATGTGAATTGTTCTCTCATTCAATCCAGGACAGCTGACTTGGTGAGGGCCAATCCCGAGGCTCCAGGAAATCCCTGCCATCAGGCAGCAGGAAGTTGTTCTACCTGGGGGAGGTGCTGAGCTGCCTGAGGTGCCCCCTCAGTGACCCGGGGACATCACGTCCTCTCTAGCCTTCAACTCAGACACGGCTGCACGAGGACACTGTGTATCAGGGGGAGCAGCTCAGTGGATAACGGTCTAATACCCACTTTGAATCATGTGGAATATCATGTCCCGTCTGGGAATCAGTTATGGTGGAGCTTACTGGTCCGGGATGTACAAAAAAACAGTCAGAGGCATTTTTAAACTTAACGGTTCAGTTAAGTTAAACAATTTATATCCACTGGCTTTAAGTCAAAATCCCGCTGGATGTGAGGAAAGCAAGTTCCAAGTGACCAATCAGTGCACGGCAGTCTGACGACATCATGGTGGATAGTATCAGCTCAGCTCGCTCGGAACCTCGCCAGAGCAGGTACTGAAACAGTACCAGGTACTATCCCCAATGGAAAAGCAAAAAAATAAACGTGCCGAGTCGAGCCATGCCGGATACGTGTAGTGGAAAAGCACCATGGATGCACTTCCAATCAAAGAAGGCGCCATTATGAAGTTCCCTATTACTCCTACATGACTGTGTCATATTAGACAGTTCATTGGGATGGAATCTCTGGTTAAGTTGATGAGTTAAGTTGGAAGACTTTATTGAAGACATCTCAGATTCAGCCAGGGCAGAAACAGAAGTTACAGCAAGCCTTCAGACAGATGCCCGGTGCCCCCTTCATCCCTCTGAGAAACACTAGGATTAACGTTGCGTGAATACCTTGTTGTTATTTGTTTATCTGCGTCTATGGAGACAACCTTGAAGGTGCATAGCTCTTGTATTAAGAATTTGGTCTTAGAATTTATGACCAACAGGACTGATGAGTGAACGAAATCAAATGTCTGTGCATGCCACTGGATGAGAGGAAGCTGGGTGCATGTCATGTCAGAGAGTGTGTATATACTGTATGTTTGTAAATAAAGAGATACCTCACACACGTTCTATTGTTTGAACTAAACTGCTGCCAAAGAGAAAAAGGTGCGCGCAAGCAAAAACAACTGGGGCATTTATTTATAAATAAACAAGCATAAATAGGGTTTTAAGCTACAATCAGATCAGATTATATTGATGACTGGTTCACCTGAATTGATGCATTTGGCCTACTTGTGCTCAAATACCTAGAAACATTAGGCTACATCTTGATAGCAAAAGTTAATTCTCTCAGTTGATGTTATCGATATATTTGAAATAAATTATGAGGACCCAATTCACTCACAATAAAAACTTCATGGGCCCTCTTCTTACTCGGGCCCTGGGTAGTCAGGGCCCCTTTACCATGCTGTCATGTAACAAACATTTGAAATTGTCAGAATTGATGTTAGAAATGGACTTAAATTAATGTTCTGTCACTTGATTAAGCTGAATTTAAAAATGTCTACCTTAGATTTTCTTATATTTCACAAATATCTATTTGTGAAAGTGAATATTATCTTGTTACAGGTTATTAAATGATAAATGGTAGGTGCAGCACGTTTTCTATCACACATCTTTCATACACATTCTAGACTAGTGGAATTGGCAATAGTGCTGTCAAGATTAAAACAATTAAGAGATTAATTATGATTTGAAATTAATTAATCTCTTTTTTTAATCTCACCTACAGATTGCTGAGAAAAGCCCTTAACTTGAAGTATTTTGTTTAGTAAAAACATATAAAGAGATAGAAATGTACTGAATGACTTATTTAATAACTGTGCACCAGTACAGTAATCTTAAATAAACCAATAGCTTCACAAGCTTGATAGCAAAAAAAAATCATTATTTTTAGGCTTACCATGTCGTGCCGTGGCTCCAGGTGGCTAATTAGCAGCCGACAGCAGTTGTCCATCCATGACGATAACCGCGGAACATTTACTGCGCAGGTTTCGCAAACAGGCCCGGAGTTTATTGTCCGAGGTCGTGTGAAAAAGTTCCAGATCTTTCCTTTCGCTCGCTTCATTTTGAAAACAACGTGGGCTTCCGGCGTATTGCTTGCGTACGACGTCACTCACAGCGTACAGCGTAGAATTAGACTGAATAGATCGGCCGCTATGGATATGCCCATGGGACAGAGTTATATCACCAGACACGAACTAAAGAAAATAACATAGTAGAAAACACAGCAAACTACTCGTGTTTAATGGTATTAATCATTAAAGCTAGAGGAAAGAACAACAACATACAAACATGATTCTGCTCAGCACAGCAGGCTGCTGTCCCACCAGTGGAGCAATAGCTCCCTCTAGTGGACTCGTGTGCACATGATTGTTCTGTAACATTCTAAATGTTCTTTTTTCCATGTTTTTATTAACATTTGTGGCTTTTCTTGGGCATTTTTAAATTAACATGAAATAGGACAAACCGCTTTGACCACATCAATTAATCCTGGTAAATTTATTTTTAATGCACAAGTGTAAAAGTCTCTTAACTCTTCTTTAATTACAAGCCTAATGATTTGTTATAGTAAAACTTGACCATATTTATTGGCAATTTCATTGTTTCTAATAGACACAGATATTCTATTTACATAAATACCTTAACATTAATGATTTAACAATACAGCAGTGTTTTTATTATGTAATACAGATCATAACACTAGATCATTTATATGTATCGTTTATTTGAGAAGCACAAACATCTCAAGAAACAGAACTATTCCTTTAAGACATTTTGGCAGCATTGTCTCTACAGTCACCTGCACCACAGTAAGTATTGCAGCGAAAGACAGATTTCTGTCAAAATAAAAGACCATTCACAATTGTATTGTTGTATTAATGTTTTATAAAAATCCAAAATCAGTGTAATAAAGTACATTTGGAGTAACTACAAAATATGTTTTGACACTGCAATGCAATTCAGAGGTGTACTGACCATGTACCAAGCAATCATTTTTAAAAAAGCATTTTTTTGGGGTAAGTGATTGAGCAAGCCCTCAGACTGATGTCATGTTGGTTGGCTTCCTCCAGCTCACTTTGATGATTTGTCTGTTCACTAAACAATGACATGGAACTGGAGCTGTAGTGCAAAATAGAAAAAGAAAGTACCATACATTGCCAAACCTACACATGTCCTCAGTGCAACTGCAAGCATGTGTGTCCAGTGTCCCCCAGCATAACAGCAGGCTAAAATCCATATATCCATAAATGTAGACTCAACATGAACACAGAATAAACAAAGCAGATTTTCATCTTTAGCCTCAAAAACAAACACGGATGAAAAACACAGACAGAACTTGGCCATTCAAAATGGGAGCTCCTGTACAAAATAATAGCAACATCCTGTGGTTTTTGAGCAGTGGCTGTTAACTGCTAATGGGACTGCACTGACGGGTTAAACCACAATCCACACATTAAGAAAAAATAACTGTGTTAAAGGCCACTGACGTCTTGCTGGGAGACTCCTCCCGCTGGGATGATTCCATTTGAGACTTCATGCTTACAACAATCTAACATTCACGCATTCACATGTGGCTCCACCTCTACCTATCTTTTGTTCTTTGGTTACATTTACAGCATGTCGTCCTCTCCTCCACCATACATATCGGCCAGTTTCTTAAAGCGCGGCCCCCACTCGCCGAGGCAATCGTAGTCCTGGTCCCCGCTGCTCGACGAGTTCAGAGAGGAGAGGCTCCCTGCATCGGAGCCGCCACCCTCATAGTCAAACACCAGCAGGGAATCGTAGGGGGGCGCTGTCGGGTCATTGTCAGCTGCCTTCAGGTTCTGTGAAAAAAACAAAAAACAGGGGCTGCTATTAGCTACGTCTACATTTACATCTACAAGTACTACAGAAAACTGGAACATTGCATATGTAAATACAGCTACAGACCACACCATACTGCACATGGCTGACACGTATGAATGTTTGACTCACGTCATCAATGAAGTTGCCGATTTCCTCTGGGTTGGCAGGGCGAGGCCGGTACTGCGGAGCGGGCGCAAAGTTTGGCATCACATCGTTCCTGAACACATCGGGGCGGTTGTCCAGACCACGGTGGAGAACACCCAGGTCATAGTCCTGATGGACAACACAGAAGGGGCTTTTATCAAAGATGTACAGTGAATGTTGCTGGTGTAAAGGGAACACTTCTTAATGCTTTATGGCAATGATAATCATTTGATCATTCGACACATTTGGTCCTTTGAAATACAATGAAGTGCAACATTGACGTTTTTTTCCCTTGTGAAGTAAATAAAAATAATATTAGACAGTTCATTTCTTTTTCGTAGGAAAAAACAAGCACTCCTACAAGTAACAAGCCATTTTGTCTAGTTTACTACTTTACATCCCCTCTGATCATAAAAAGTGATCTGTTTTTTTCTCTCTTTTAGCAGACAAGTGTCCACTATTTTTAGACTTGTCTAGTTTAGTCTTGGATCACTGGTTTTCAGTCATGATAATTACCATTTCAATCGTCTACTCTGTGTCATGACTGAAATATTGTCTGTTTGTTTGCAGTGCACCACACTAAGGCCTTATTGTCAAATTTAAATCATTTATTAACAATATGAAGGTAACGATAACCAGTAAATGCTTAAATCAAGGGTTTTCCACCACCTTGTTCTTCTGATCATGACCATTGGTGAGGGCAGGAAACCAAGATCGACCGGTAGATGGAGAGCTTTGGATTTGGGGCAGAGCGAACCTGATACCGTTTCCACGGCTACAATTCTCTGGCCAATCTCACACTCTCCTGTTCCCTCATGAACAACCTACTGTACTTTAACTACTTAATTTGGGGGTAAAGACTCATTCCCCGCCCGCAGTAGGCGATCCATCGGTTTCCTCCTGAGAATCACGGCCTCTGATTTATAGGTGCTGATTCTGATCCCTACCACCTCACACTAAGCTGCAAACGGATCCAGTGAACACTGTAGATCACAGACTAATAATGGCCACCATATACTGTAAAGTCCATATAAAGTCTGTAATAATTGAATCCCTTTTGATATAGGATTTGTTCACGGATGCATCATTCAGTGCTTGTCAGTCGTTATTCATAAAGTTAATGTATTCATTAACAAAGTCCTGTAATAAGAGATTGAATCCTGGCGCCGCTACTGGTCACAACATGAAAACCTGCTGCTTATATTCAAGTGTGGCCTATATATGTACAAAGCGTATTTTCTTTTAACATGTAGCTGGTGCGGCTTGTATTCAGGTGCGCTCAATAAGCCGACATTTACGGTATGTACATTTATGATTTCTTCTAGGATTGCAATTTATTTCCAAACTCACAATTTGCACACACCACAGCAATTTTCAAATCTCAGGAGGTGCAGTGTTTCTTAAATGTGCGTCAAATTACCATTTAGATCAAATCATCCTGACCTACAGTAATCATTAATATTCAATGAATCACTGCAGCCCTATTTAAAATTCAGGTGGGTTATGGGTTTAGTGATCTATACATAAACCTAACTATTTGCAGAGAAAGATAAAAACACTTGTATCTTAAATGACACCTGCTGTAACTTTACAGCACACCAGTTGGCTGCGTCACACACTTTCATAGCCACTGATTTAATTCAAGTCCGACTCAGATTCAGTCATCGCCTCCATCTTTATTTACCTGATCGTCCTCTCCACCTCCTTCCTCGTCGTAGTAGTAGATGTTGTCTCGGATGTCGTCGTCCTGCAGTAGAGGCTCCTTCTTTTCTCCTCCTCTCCGTCTGGCAAACAGCAGCAGCAGCAGCACCAGCACTAAACGCAGAAAATGTTTAAAAATTTATGCAAAACTCTTTTAAAGAGGGGTAACGAGCATTTGAGATGAAACGGATGGAAAACACTGCACGAATCCTACAAAAAGTTTACTTCATGTTCAATAAAGTCAAGCAGCAGCGGTTCCATACCAAGGTTGACGTGTAGTTATTTATTTAGTTCTTATTTCAGCTGTGTTTGTCACACATAAAATATGTCTATACAGCCCTGAAGTCCAGATCCTGCTGTTTCATTTGATGTCACTGAAATTTGTCTGAAATCCACTGCTGATGTTCTACGCACAGGAGGCACCTTAAGGACATTGTGTCAGGGGAAGAAAACGAGCTAAGAGGCTATTGAATTCAATTCAACTGTTGAGTTTTGAAAATGATGTTGAAATTGTGAGAGTTCATTATTGCACACATCATCCATCATCAACTCTGAAGGCATTTGCACCTGATGTATTATGGAGTGACTCGTTCTTTAAAGCATGTTAATGTATTTCCAACGTGACAATATCTAAATCGAAAAAGAAAAATACATGGGTACAGCCCACACTGAAAAAAATAAAATTAATAACTTCCCCTACTTGGCTGTAGTCGATTTCTACATCCATCTCTATTCAATTGTGGAGAAGTCCGTAAATTATGGACAAGAAAACAAAACCGTGTGGAAATGAGGCGTAATTCAAATGAACAGTTACACCACCCGTATCCATGAGTGAGCTGTCAGGCAGTTTATCACATAATTTAACCGGACGAAGTCAGAGTGAAACTTCCCGATGACAGACTCACTCAGAGATTCCGCTGCCTGTGTTCTAGACACCAAGTTGAATGCACTATAATAACATAACAAATCAAAAAACATCAGACTCACTGAGCAACAGCAGGATGCCTCCCAGTATTCCCAGAATCATTGGCAGGCTTTGGGTGCCTGCAATTCTCTCGTTGCAGACCACGTCTTCTCCGGTGCAGTCACAGACTTTGACCTGAATGGTGTTGTCCTGCTCCAGCCCCTGGTTGTCTGCAACCCTCAGGATCACATTATAATCTCCACTTTCCAGCTCCATGGCTAGTCGTAAGATGATACCAGTTTCTGCAACAAAAAGGAAAATGGAAGAATATGCCATTTTGATCCTCTACTTTTGCCACTGTATAAATTTGTCAGCATTATTTTCACAGAAACACTCAAAGTCACTGAAAGAGTTCAACTTAATTCCACAAATGCTTTCAAGTGCACACTGGCCTAAACATCGTTTTCCTAGGCAATATCCTCTCAGGGATTTATTCATTATTTCTAACAATATATGGCAACTATCATACTCTGATTTTTGGAGTTATGAGTTCAGACAAATTATGTTTACCATCAACACTTTGCAGTCCATATGCTGCAATTTTAAATGAAAGAAAAAAACTTAACAGACTTTGCCCAATGCCAACAATACAGCTACGACCAGTTCAAACATTAGGAAAAGCTCTTTCTTGACCCATATTGCAGGTGTTTCTGCTGACCCCCAGGACTGGATATATGACTAGAGGACATTTGACTGTGTAGTAGTGTACATACTGGACTCATTCATCCGAGCGGTCCAGTTAGTCTTCGATGTGCCATGTAAAGAGACACTGTAAGGAGCAGCAAAACCTGGTCCGTCTTTATCCGTCACAGAAAGAAGATGAGAAGCTGGGTCTTTGTTGCAAACCTGAGAAAAATAGAATGTCACAGTCAAACATTTGAACATGCTGATCAAATTACTGTGGACCAGTACATTTCATGTGGCAGAAGTCACAGAACAGAAATTTAGCTACACTTTTTCGTTTATTTTTTTGATTTAAATGGAGATGAAAATTGAAGTGAATCAAACACATCATAAATGAGACCCACCGTGATTGTACGTTCGTTAATGATGGGTGCGTTGTCGTTGACATCTTCAAGCTTAATGATCAGAGTGCCAGTTCCTGTGGCTGGGACTTCATCTGGCGAGATGACACACACACACACACACGTATATTAGAAAAGCAAAGTACACAAAGCATTTCTCAGCCTCTATGCACACCCAGCTGAGTTATTAACTGTGTGTGTACATGTAGAGCATTACAGTTCAGACTGTAACATCCCTTTGAAGTTTTCCCATATTGTAAAATCCAATAAAAAATAAATGGAATCAACACAATTATATTTAAAACAAGTCAATGGCAGAATTTGACCATATTTATAGGCAATTTCATTGTGTTTCTAACGCATGTAAATATCCTTTAACATTAGAAAGCCTAATAAATAAAACGGGTATTATCTGAATCGAAAGATCATACAATAGATTTTATTTTAGAGTGTATTTACAGTGTATTGTCGCTCTCCTTCGAGAGGCACAAGCATTTCAAAGATGTACAAGCCCAGAGAAACAACCTGTGCAGCTTTATATCCCCTACACCATATTGAGCTTAAAAATATGACATAACTTACAAGCCACATCGCCCCGCCACAGAAAAACTGATTTGATTTAAATAGGGAAGTATCGATATCGAAGGACATAAAAAAGTATATCATGGTGAGATTATTTTCCCCCCATACCGCCCAGCCCCACGTCAAATTATTAGCATACGAAGAAGTTCCACTGTTCAGTTGAACAAGTTCCAACACAATGCAGATCTAAACTGTTCAGCACAAACACAGCCATGTCCTTGTTCCCCTTCTCATCCAAAGAGACAATATTAACGTACACGTCTGGCCTCACACTTACCGTTGTCATATGCACCAATTAGTGCTATGTATCTGTTGTCTTTGACAAAGTGGGACTCTCTGTCCATGGTGTTTTTCACTTTAATCAGGCCCGTGTCTTTGGCCACATTCAGCCAGCCAGCAAGGTCCCTTACGATTTTGTACCTGGACAAAAAAAAAAAAATCACACAAATAAATTAGATACGGGCCTATCACAAAAAGTTCAAATTATGTGTAATCTAAACACTGGAAGGCAGAACTTGGGAGCAAATGCATGGAACACTTTCACTATAACAAAGCTTTCAAGACGACGTAAAATCCATTTCTGTCTTGCTCAATCCCTTCTAACTACTATGTCAAGTGTTTCTTATTCAAATCTTGAGTAAACTTTCCATTACCCTGTGTACTAACTGATAATACTGCAATTACACAGTTTTTGAGACCTTTTTTGTCTTTTACATCTGCTTGTTGATTGTTTATTTATGTTTATTTAACTGCCCGTTTTGCACCGTGGGTCTGAGAGGACTGCAATTTCATCTGTGCTGTATGTCGTGTATATAGTACTATTACTAATACTATAGTAGTATTTGACAAATAAAACTGACTTGACAGTGCCCTGTGGCGTCAAACGGCAGCAAGTATCTGGGGTATTTTGTATATTTGTTTCATCTGGTTATGAGAAACTCAAAGCATGACAATATTCCCTTACTGTTTAATATTCAGTGTTACAATGTCTTGTGTTTTGCTTGGACATGGAGCTAATTTAATCTGTTAATAATTTCATTTATTATTTATTGAGTCGTCATACTTAAATTACTAAGGTATTATAGTATCTAAGATTTTTTTTTAACTGTAATGTTTCTAATAAGGGGCTGCGTGGCCCAAAATGTTTAGGAACCCCTATTTTAGACAAATCTGCTCCTGGACGTCTTTGATCATGTTTTAGCACAGACATGGAACAACATCTCTGTACAAACACACCGCAGTGAGTTTTGTTTGTCTAATACACGGCTACAATCTTGAGTTAAACATGAAGTATCAGAGTTGCATCTTACTTGACCGTCTGCTTGCGTGCAGTGTCTGGGTCAGACGCTGTGAATTGCACGATGTCAGCGTCAACAGCAAGATCCTCCGGTTTTGATATCAACTTCTCAACTGGATTAAAGATGGGTGGTTCGTTGACATCCCGCACGTTTACCACCACTGTGGCTGTGGAAGTGGGCAGCGGAGTGGCAAATGGAACGTCGTTCTCCACTGCAACCAGCAGAGTGTGCTTTGACACCTTTTCAAAGTCAAGACCCTGGTTGGATCAAAGAAAACGCATTCATTCATTCATTCATTCCACAAATGTCTTGCAACTTGTGCTGTACAGCTAAATCCAAAAATGTTCTCTCTCCCTGCTTTACTTCCTACCTTGGCAGTTTTAAGGATTCCATCCTGTTTGCTACTTCCTGTCGACACGGTGAAGAGACCTCCAGGATCACCATCGACAATCGTAAACTTGGCATTCCAGGCTGCAGAATGAGGCTCATCACCATCAGTTACTGAAAGTGTAATGACCATAGCGTCCGCTTGATTCTCCGCTACAGTTGCCTCGAACTGAGAAAATAAAAATGTGGTTCAGAAGTGTGAGGGCAAAACAGAATCAGGTCACCAGCCAGCAACCCAGGCATCAACCATCAGTACGTGAATCAGTGGAGCTGGCGTTTCATATATGACGACCTTTTTTTATTATTGTAGTACTTACAGAGGGCTTTGTAAAGACCGGAGCGTTGTCGTTGCTGTCTGTTACAGTGAGGATTACTTTTGCCGTTGCAATCAAACCGTTTCCCTCCGAGTCTGCGGCTTCAACCTCCAGAGTGTACTTTGGGTATTTCTGTTGGAGACAACGAGTGCATCTCATCAACTGGAAAGCTATCATTTTCTCCGAGCATAAAACGTTCTAGAATATATCCTCGGCCTGATATTAGCGCTCTGTACCGTTAATGGTATCGACTGAATAGCATCAGAAGAACAGAGAAAGGATTCATGTTTGATCAATCTGTCAGACTTTTATACCCGAAGGCACGTCTAATGACCTGCTCAACTAGAGCACAGCACAGACATGATAGACGACAAACCCACCCCGACAATACCACACACACACACTGAGTAATAATGAGAGTAATGGTGAGTCTAAATAAATGTCAATGTGGAAATTATTAGTAAATACATACATACAAGGGCTTCGCTAAAGAAGTAACTGTGGTAGTAACTGCAGCAATGAGCACTTTTCTCCACCAACTTAGAAAACGTGTATCAAGAGTACCAGTAATGTATACAGATACACTCTAAACCACTTCCTCTCACTCGCTTGTCCACAAGCAGGTTTGTGAACACTCTCGTGAAAGTGCAGCTAACGCTCGTTGGAGCACTCGCTCATCTAAAAATACCATTATATACCATTGAAATTCTTGAAAAATACCATGATGTTCATTTTGGGTCATACCGCCCAGCATTTATTACAGAAGAAAAGGTACCACAACTTACCAGAACTGTATCAATTCAAATGTGAACTGGACCCAACCCTAACCTGATGCACACTAAATATGATAATGAACTATGTCTTTGTTCAAACTCCTGCACACAAGCATGCTGGAAACACACTCCAGTGTATCTGCATTTTCTGACATGGATCAGTTAATTATTTTAGCGCCGTCTGTCAAGCAGGTCAAAAATTGTGGGCTGGAACGATTCAGGGGAGAGAAAAAAAATGACCATAGTGGTTTGCTAGTTATAATCCAGGACCATTTTTAATCGTGGCAAGTGGACAGGATGATCTAAAGTTATGAGTAAATGAAGTAAAAGGCAGAAAACATACTGGCACTACGACGCAACATCCTCACCTCTCTGTCCAGTCCACCGGCACTGACTCGAATGGCTCCTGTGACTGGGTTGATGGCAAACAGTGGGGAACTGGGCAACTCTGGATCCTGGCTCAGAAGACGGTATCTGATATCCGAGTTGGCATTACCTGGCTCATCAATGTCTGTGGCAGTAGCTTTAATAATCTCAAAATCTGCAGAGAGAGGGGATTTCAACTGTGTAAATTTAAGCCAAAAATAAAACATAAATACTGAACTTTACAGAAGTCTTTGTCAGAAATGAGTTCACCACTTTTCAGGTTTAAACAAATGTCTCTGGCACTACCTTTGGGTGAGGCCTCGGGAACTTGTCCCAGGAATGTAGCTTCAGTGAAAATGGGTTTGTTGTCATTCATATCAATTACATTAACTATAATATCCATGGGCGCTTCAGCATTTCCTGAACCATCTGCCACAGCATGTGCTTGGAACTGTGAACAAAGAAATAATAATAACAAAATATTAAGTGCAGTTTAACACCAAGTTAAAATTACAGACTTAAGCAGACACACAATATACAGAGTAATAATAGAATAGAATAAATATAGACAAATAGAACAAAATTGTATGTGCAGGAAGGACGAGGAACGTAATGAATAATAAATGTGTCGTAAACTGTGAACTGTAAAACTCCAAGCTTTAAAGTGCATAGATTAAACGATAGGGAGAGACACGGCATGTAACAGCCTGTGGTGGAAGGGATGCTCTGGATTGTCCAAAACATGCGTTTAACATTTAAGATGCAAACAATGGTTGTTAAGAAGCTGAGGGGTAACAAGTGGTGACACCAATCACAAAACTCAGATTGTATCATGATATGAGACATGGATTGGATCTTTTTTGGATTAGCAAAAAATATTGAGCTTATAATCAGAATTCCTTTCCTTTACAGTTAAGCATAATGATGAAATAAAATCATTAAAACATTGTAAAAAGTAAATTACATGTTTAAAGAAATATACAAAAATATGAATTACCACACTTATGTTCAATTTCTACTTTTGGACAGTCTTGAACCTTGAAAAGGTTTTTGTTATATCAGTGCTCTATTCCATGTCCTGCTCCTCCAAGTATAGTGGAAACAATATTGACTTTGTCTCAACAAATGTTACTTCTGGACTTTCTATGCATGTTCAATTACTTCAGTGGGTCGCAGGTGGACTTGAGTCAAGGTTACACATACTGTAAATGTTGAGGAAAATTAAAGCAAACAAATACGTGACGGTGCTTACCCCATACTTGGCCTGCTTCTCTCTGTCCAGTGGCTGCGTCACATACAAAGTACCAGTGAGCCTGTCCATAGTGAAAAGGCCGACAGGAGGCTGGTCAGCTCCTGGACCCGTGATACTGTAGTAAATCTTCTTAACTTTATCTTCATTTGAACGGATCTGGAAGAATAAAAAGTGTGTTTGTTTGTATATACATACAGACAGACAGACAGGCACAGACAGATAGATAGATAGATATTACACATATATAGACATTTTCAAGTCAAATGGTTAGAAAATGCAGTTTAGCTCAAATCCTGAGTCAAAATGGTGGCATGTTCCTCTTACCTGTGACACTTTATGGGGATAAGGTCCTTTGTGATTCTCTGGAACATTGAGATCAGGAATGACCCAGTCCCTCTTCCTCCTCCTTATCCCAGAACTTGACTTTGGGAAAAGCAGGAGAGGCACTTCCTCTGACATGGTTGAACTCTAGGAAAACAAGCACACACGTCCCTCAGTAAACAAGTGAACAGTAGAAACAGACATGCTGCAAAGGAACCATACAATAGGTATTAACACAAGTTTGACTCTTTCAGATGAGATCACCCTGTGCTGGAGTTGGGATAGGCTCCTTCCTCAAGTAACCCTTGGAGCTACGGCAGGGCGATATATCGATATGTTATCCATTTTGTGACAAGAGACAAGATATGGTCTTAGATTTTGGGTATCGTCATAAGGCATCTGTGATGACATCTTGTTTTAAAGGCTGCTGCATTGATAATCATCATTATTATACTGAATACATGTGTGAAATACATCAAATATTAGAATAGAAAGCCTTTGTCACTGTGCAGGAACAGTAAAAAAGGTACAAAACTGCAGAAGCATCATTTAAGGAACAAAAATATAAATATCAGTTAATTATATATTAATAAAAAATACACCTAATTATTTGTGTTATAGCAGAATTTGGCTGTTTTTATGGGCAATTAAATTTTTCCTAACACATAAATATCTTTCATTTAATACTAAAAAGCCAAAGACATAAACCAGGTGTTATCTGAAATGAAAGGTAATAACTGTATTTTAAGCATGTAATACAGATTATAAACAATTAAGAGTATAAAGTAGATTTATTGTGTATTTACAGTGTATTGTATATCTCGTACTGGGGTCGCATTTACCGAGAATTCTTCAGCATTGATTGATTTTTTTTCTACCATGATGGAAAAATCTGAAGGCAGTCACAGAGGGCGATCGACCGCAACTTCACACACACACACACACACACACACACACACACACACACACACACACACACACACACACACACACACACACACACACACACACACACACACACACACACACACACACACACACACACACACACACACACACACACACACACACACCGAGTTCAGTTTAATTTCTTGTAAACAGTGCGCTCACATTTGAATTGTGATTGTCTAATTCTACATTTTTGCATCGTTCATATTTGCCGAAACATTGCTCTGCTGTGTTATAGTGGCCTCCCTCTGCTGTCACTGCAAATTAAAGCATTGAATACAAAGCTGTGGCTGAAAACTTAAAAGGACCTAAAAAACATCTAAAAAGCATAATCTCGTTACATTTTGTATTGTATTGTTGAAGTCTCACATTGTTCCAACAGTGTTTCTAATCATACCGGAGTGTTGTTGGCAGAAACCACTTGAGTCAGAAGGAGCTGATGGTCATGGTGTTTCTGTTCTCCAGAGTGATGCGCAACAATTTGATGGTGACTGCCATTGTGGGACTTGTGGTGGTTGCCATGCATTCTCCCATGGTGACCATCATGGGGTCTTTCGTGGTTACGCCCACGGTGATTCCCAAGGTGATGCCCACGGTGATGCCCATGGTTTTCCTCGTGGTGCCCTTTGTGGTGATGTCCACGATGATGCCCATTGTGTACTAACTTGACTATTGTCATTTTGTGACCACTGGAAGAATGCATAGCAAACTCATGGTGTCCTCCATGAAGATTAACCAGCTTATTTACCTGGAGAGAAAAAGCTCATCAATAAAGGCTGAAAACTTTGTACATGAGACAAATGTGACTCAATAATACACTCCAGCATGTCCTGGGTAGATTTACAGTCATGACAGCTACTGATTTTTATTGGGTCAAAATGCAGACTAGGTCAAGGAAAAAAAAACATAAAAGACAAGTTGCTGGAATTCACATTTATATTAAATGTGACATGTTATTGCCTAAAATCTATGTTGAGGTTTCATGATGCAGAACTGGCCAGAAACTGGTTGTTTTACCCCAAACTATAGAACTTTAACAAGAAAGTAAATACATCTAATAATTAGCTAAGGAAAAAGAAACACCCCTTCTTATCATCACATTTATTGTCCTACCACATTTAGCCAAATATAATTACAATTATTTTAACTTTTACAAATGTGAAACTATACGCAAGGAAGCGTGCTAAAGTTTACTCACAGACAATACTCCATCTTTGTGCAGAGTGAAACGATCGTCAGTGGTAAAGTAAACAAAGTCCAAGACGCTTGTGCAGTCAGTGAAGCTCACTGTAATGGGACGGAAGAAGAAATTAGTCCATTAGTGCTATCTATAAATCCACAGCATATGACAAAGTACAATACACTTGATTAAAAAATAACAGAATGTTATATGCAACAAGATTAATAAAAAAAAACAATTTTTATCATCAAATTTAAAACTGCTTTATTGTGATAACTAAGAGCAAATAATAAGAGAAGTTCACCTGACACATTTGCATTAACATTTCCAGCTCAGAGTGTTTGTACAATTCTCCAAGGTATCAATATATGACTAACTGTGCTGCTACTGAAGAGTGCATCACTATAATTATTATTTTACTAGCTGTGCAGTTACACCACAAGAAGCTGGCGTGTCTTTGTCTCTCTTCTGCTCTGCCTTGTGGGTTTTAGGGACACTGCTCCTAAATTAAAACATTTAGGAGCTCAATTAAAATGTATCTAATAATGTGTTTGGTTTTTTTATACATACAAGGAAATGGAACATTTGAAAAATGCTGTCATTAATTCAGTTTTTAATGATTAGTTTCATAACTTGATATGTAAACGTAACATAGAGCTTGGTTTGGATGGAAAGGAAGTCTGTGCCTAAAAAGCCTGCTCAGTCTGCTCAACACACTGCTGCTCAAACATGAAGGATATCAGTCTTCCAGCAGCAATTGTAATCACTACAGAACACTGAACACATGCCCTAAAATGTATTTTGTAACATACTCCGAGTAATCTATTCTCAATACTTTGTTTTCATTGTATTGCCTGGGTCTGTTCATCAGCATTGAAGTGCGTCTATAGCGCGAGCATCACATGCGTCATATGTCGTAATTTGCATCGCATGTGCGCGCGCCGTGTGACGCCCTCCTGCGAGTTTAACTCCAGCGAGTCAAACAGATCATTACTACATCCAACAACTCCCAACGTTATTTCTTCCAACAAGATAAAAGGTGCAGGTATTAAAGTTCTCCATCGCCATAATAAGTTTGACAACAACAACACTCTTACGAGACGGAGACGAGACAAACACGTCCTGTGTTGATTAAGTTAGTGAATGAAAACTGAAGCTCCAACTTCAGCTGTTTTCACTGGTGGAACTGGGTAGGGCTGGTCGATACGGACTAAAAGTCACATCTCGACATCTTTTCTGTGACGTAATTGGGGTTTCCCCCAAAGCATTATATCACATTAGATAACATTTTTTCCAGAGGCAAACCCTGAAAAATTAAACAAACAGTCCATTATAAGTTTAAGCCACATGCCAAATGTCAGGTCACTGAAATGAAAATGCTCCTCGAATTAAAAAAAAACAAATCTCTTTCCTGCATGACAATAATATACAGTAATTAATTCAAAAATACAATATTGTTACAATTTTAACAGCAACAATAAACACTTTTCCACCGACGCATTAACTGCAACTGCACTGCAAACTGTTATTTCAAAAAGAAAGGAACAACAAAAACAGATGATGGAGATATGACTACACTAGTGTAGTCATATCTCCATGTAGTTTAAGTTATTTAATTTTAAATGTTCAGAGGTTAATGTCCTGTTCTGTGTAGCTCACAAAATAGTATCTGTGCTCCAGTTTCTGTGATGAGAAGTAGCACATACAGAGAGGTGTGGTTTCTCTTTTTTGCCACAAGATGGAGTATCTGCTAAAGTGAGCACTGCTCAGGGGGTAAAAGCACATGTGTAAGCTTTTTCAGCGTGAGAAATACAGTGTGTGGCAAAAGACTGAAAAGTGTGATTGTCACGATCTAAGTGAGACGAGAGCCCTGCAACAGGTTGCAGTACATTTATAGAATAGATTAGATATCTCAACATTTTAAACCCTGCTGCAAACTTCACTGAACCATGATGAACAAGTGACATGATATTACCATGATTGTGGCTTTCCATATCGCTAAAGACATGGCCCCCATATCAACAGCGGAGCAGAGCGGCTTTGTACAGCTGCTAAAAACACTGAATCCAAGAAACCAATTGCCCAGTCGCAATTACTTTGCAAGAGAGGCACTCTTTCTATTTACATATTTTATTTGAAATGTGCACAAAGGAGGAATGTTTACATGTTTGTTGAACTTTGCACAAAGAGATGCACTTAAGGTTCTGTTGACATGTATTATTTACAGAACTGTCAACTTCAGTGGAAAAGTGTTTATTGTTACTGTTAAAATTGTAACAGTATGCACCTCTTCTCTCACAAATGTCAGAATGATTATCCAAAATGTTCCACCAAGCCTAGAAAAATGAGTGGAAGCCATGGCTGAATATGAAAACAGAAAGGTGGAGTTGGTCCCCAAAAAGAACTCGGTATAGTTTGGCTTTTCGGCACCAACAGGTATCTGGATGAGCTGAGGCAACTAGGTGAATGACTCCGCTTGAACCCTTAATCTGCGGTCAGTGCTCCACTCAGTATCGAGCGCTTTTGCTGACACAGTCAATACATTTACTGTACATTGACAACATGGAGAAAAATGATGCACATAAACATCACAATACATTATAACCATCATAAAGTAGCTGGGACAAGAACTTTCCTATATGAGACGCGTTCGTTGATATCCATTGAAAGTCATTACCCTGACGCATTGATTACAGTAGAGTTTCACAGAAACTTTAGTCACGCACCACTTAAAAGCAAACGATGGGTGTGAAAGAACACATCAAGAAAATGTATGTTACTGCAAAACCAGTCTAATCTGTTATGGTTGAAAGAATTTCTATGGCAGTAAGTCACACACGCACGCAATCAACTAACGGACATTTGAAGTGAGTCAGTTGAAGTGGTAAAAGAAAATAATACTATGCTTCAATCAGAGACAGAGGCTCGCTCTCAGTGAAAACATGCAAGAAGGTAAAACTGGTTTTAGCCACTTACAAAAGGTCTGTCATCTGATCACTCAGCATCAGCATCTTAGATCAGTACAGATCAGACATATTCTTAGATCAGTACACTTGTGCTGGAGCGGATTATAATCTGTTCCTGCTCGCAGCCATGTTCGTTCTGAGCGAGTTTAGTGACAAACCTTTCAGTTTAATTACTAATTGAGAGATAATGAGGCAAACCTATTCATTAGATAGTTTGCACCTTTGCTACTATGTTCTTTCAGGTCAGTCTTTGTTAAATGACTGAAATCTGTTTTTCCTTTTCACCCCGCTGGCAGCCATGTTTTCACTGAGAATGAAAATATGTCAGTGCCTCAGAGAACCACACTTCAAAATCCTGAACTATGCCTTTCTCTCAATAGAGCTGGTGTTCACATGAAGGTGAGGCTCAATCATGCTCATTCATGTATTCAATCAAATACCACTGGCATATAGTGCACACTGGACAGGCTCCACTGCCTCAGTGATATTGTCCAGGAAAATCATAAGAGCCAAGCAGCATTTTGTCCAAAGACCAAGTGCTTGTGTTTACCTTTACACCAAAATATTAAGCACACTGAACTCTGCTGTTTTTTTTTGGTTTCAGTCTGTCTGACAAAATTCACATCAATATTCCTCCAGTACAAGCTAGAATCTCTAATCGGCACTAGTGCTGCAACAATGAATGAATTAATCACCCTTTTTGATTAACTAGTTGTTTTTGTTTGTCTTTCTGATTTTGCAGCATTTTAAATGTAAATATTTTCTGGTTTCTTTGCTCTATATAACAAAGAAATCATTAAACCTAAATCATTTTGGTCTGTGGAAAAACTAAGAAATTTGGGAAACATTATTCACAGGTTTTGAAAACACCGATTCACATTTTAACAATTTATGGACCAAATGATTAATCTAAATAAAGAAGATTATGAAAATAATGTAGGAAAGTAAAGTTGGAGCTTAAAAGCTTAAAAGCCAAATAAAGCAAACTGGAAAACTGGTTAAACTGGAAAAGCACTTTACCTAGTTAACTAGGCAAGCACAGACATGACATAAGACAAGCACCACAAAATGTGTCATCTTTTAATCAAGTAGAAAGTAAATGTTCGGTTTAGAGAGGTTGAGAACAGTGACAAACATAATGATCTGACAATCAAACAGTAACGGAAGCCATAGAAAAAGAGGCATAAATGTGGACGAAAAGCTTCAAGTGCTCCTCGTCTCCGAATACATGACGCCAGTTTAAGAGCAAAGGCTGCAGAACAGGCTCAGGGACATTGTTTTGGCTGCAGATAAGAGCATTACAGAGAAATGCAGTCTGAGGCAAGCTGAGAAGGGAGGTTGTTTGCACTACAGGAGAAAACAATGAAACTGGCCTAAGCCAGAGGAGCGCCCTCACAAAACTACCAAAGCCTAATTCAGGTCAGAACGCTTCCTTTGCTAAATTGTTCATCCCAGGTGGGAGTGATAAAAAATGTAAAGTGTAAGGATACTGGAAAAACCACCTCTCAGTTTCAATCTGCATCAAAGTGCATTATTAAGCAATAAGTGACAGGACTGGACTGTTCTGTTCTTACCTCTGCCCAGTTTTGTGCCCGGCCTCAGGTGATTACTGGTCACAGTGAAAATCAATTCATCGGACTTGAATCCAGGTTCACATTCTGGCTTCTTAGTGGTAACTAAAGCTGAGACCTGGAGGAGAAAACAAACAAACCTATTTTAGTCAATCATAATCCAGATGTAATCAGTCGAAACACCAAAATAATAAAAAAAATAGACATTGAATGACACCACACGGGGAGTTCCAGCATCCACACAACTTCACAAATCAGATATTCAGTGGTTATTGTTGGTGTCAGTGCTAGTTTGGTAAGATAATCACATTAGCCAGATTATCAAACATTAAAAACACCATAGCAACATGTACACTGGCACTAGTAATGCAGTGGTGTATATATATGACTTATAATGGTGGAAACAAAAAAGACAGAAGTGCCAAGTGCTACTAAACTAAGAGGAGCAGGGTGAATTCGAGAACACAAGTTTGCTTGTAAACAGTTATACATCACTCTGTGACACCACAGACATGTAAACAAAACATTGCTCTATTGACGACAACAGAATTATGTGAATCTGTAATTTGTTATATTGAAGTTACACACTACAGCTTTACAGTTGCTACTCAAGAAAGAGAAGTTGATGACTAGGAATTTAAATTAAAGGGGACTCGTAACAGGAAATGTACAATCTCAAAGTAAAACTGGATTGCTGCCTATTCACACAGCTTCCTATGTGTGAATACGTTCTGGTTCTCTTGCTCCTCTACAACACTAAAGGGAATATCTTAGACTTGCGTGGACAAAATAAAACGCGGGACTACAATTAACGATTATTCTCATAATCGACGAGTCTGATTTTTATTTTCTCGACTAACTGTTTGGTCCATAAAATGTCAGAAAACTTTGATAAATGTCTTTAATGTTTCCTAAACCTCCAAATCAGGATATTAGTTTTAGTTAGTTTTTAGTCACTTGCTGAAAAAATAACTCGTTTTAATGACTAAAGAAAACACTCAAATCATAATAAATATGCCTATGTGCAGATATTGGGTGAATACTATTCTCTACAATGTTTTGGATATGGAATTCCATAAATTCACAATTTTTACTGCAAAAACCCAGTGGCCAAGTGAAAATCCTGGGTGGGGTGATGAACGCAAATGGATACCGTGTCGTTTTGGTGTCGCTATAAACAATTGTCACCATAATGACTGTTTTAAACAAATTCTGTCGTTAATAATCTACAAATTTAACATGAAACGAATATTAAACACTGGCACCTAGAGAAACAGAAAGTATGCTGTACACTGACACATTTAAACCATGACAATTTCCCTCAAACAAGTTTGGATAAGGGATTATAAGGGATTTCTACATTAAGTTCCACACTGAAAGTCACGTGATTAAGGAAACAATACCAGGGAAAAAAAGACCTGTGTGTGTGTGTGTGTGTGTACGGAGAGGAGATCAAGTGTTTAAGTGGAGTTTAACCTGTGAGATGACGACACACGCGGAACAAGGGCGAGGCCCACGCAGATTGACACATTAATACCCACTTTACTTAAAACTTATCGTCGTTTGGGGACCTATCTTTAAAATAGTCTGTACATGTACACACACACACACACTGTAGTTGTTGAATAACGTTATCGCCGGATACCTACCTCAATTTAATTTAATTTAATTTAATTTAAGTTTGAATTAACTTAAAAGTAGTGTTACACAAATAAAACGCTGATTCCATCGTGTCAGAATGTGTAAATACGTGAAACGTTAGGACAATAAACGGTTGTTGTTTTTTAAATTGAACACGACAGAAACGGGTGTAATTTAACGACAGCTGGAAACCTCACCTGAAAAACGACGAAGAAAATGGCGACAGCGGCGAGCCGAGTCGTCCCCATCTGTTTTTAAATCCTCGTTTGAATATTCCACCAAAAATAAAGTTTAAAAAAAACAAAGGTAGGGTGTAAAGAGTGTGAAACGGTTTCCTCAGCGAACAGTCGTCGTCGCCGCCGCCGCGGTGTCTCCTTTGTCCTGTGTCCTGGAAGTAGTTTGACTAACTGAAGAACTCCAGCCGAACGTGTCCCTGCAGGTACTTTCAACGTGTGACGTCAGCTCACAGGTGCAGCTCCGTGTTCCTGATATGGTCATGGAGGCAGAACACGCCCACTGAGACAGATACCAGCAGTTTCTGTTCACTTCAAGCCTCAGCACACGAATTTACGGCAGGTAGTTGTGGTCAACACTGTGCTGTTATTAACTTAGCTGCGACTTTCATTTCCTCCCTGCTGACAGTCATCACACAGCTGTCTGTCTGTCTCTCGCTCTCTGTCTCTGTCTCTCGCTCTCTCTCTCCGCCACCACACACTCACACTCACACGCATGCGCGCGAAACTGACCGCACTGTTAGTCTTTATTCACACACTGCCAGAAAAACAAACCAGACTTTCGCATTTTCACATTTTAATCAGATTAGTTTGGAAAGTCTGTACAGCAAAAAGAAAGGGGAACAGATTTGATTTTCCCTAAACCTCTGCATTATGTATTGCCCTGGTTTTAAAGGCGTTTAGATTAATATGATGATATTCATGATATTGGAATTAAATATTGATTTAAAAATACATGGACGATTTTTACTACAACTAGATTTGACCATATTTATTGTCAATGTCATACATGTCAATATCTTTCATTAAACATAATAAAACCAAACAAATACACCAGATATCATCTAGAACTTATGTCATACTGCTCATATAAATATGCACACACACATTGCAGGGGGTTTCAAATGCAGTTCAGGTTTTTCATTCTGAATACTGTGTCCAATTAAAATCTGCAAAAAAAATAAAAATAAAATATGGCTGTTAGCTCAGATGGTTAGAGTGTGGTGTCAATAATGGCAATGTTATGGATTCAATCTCCATACTGACCAAATAACTGTTTTGTGGGCATCCCATGGCAAAGTGAAAGGGAATCGAGCTTGTAACCAGACAGGTCAAGGGTTGTGGTGCTCCTGAGCAAGGTACCCATCACCCATCGCTCCCTTGGTGTGCTGCCCACTGCACCCGTGCTCCAGTTTGTGTGTGGATAGGTTAAATTTACTATCACTAATTGGTGTGTCTTACTGAAACCAATTCTGAATGTGTGCACATGCAGGGTGATTTTTCATGGTCATCATCAGACAGAGGAGGCTTGGACTTCACCCCTGATTGGCTCTAATCCAGATATCTCTGTACGCTGACAACAGCGGCAAATCAGATGCACGAGACGGTAGTTTAGACTAAAGAGAAGTAGTAGTAGTGGTGTGGTATACATAATATGCAGGTATACACCATGTACCCGTATAACCACATACAAATGCACGTTAATACGTCTTTGACAGAACATACACTCACAAATAAAAGGTGAGGACAGTTAATTTTATTGGAAAAATAATTGAATATAATATATAGTTTTGCAGGTTATTGTGTTGGTTGCCTGAAAGTCCATGTCGTGTTTTTTAATTTGAACCCACCACACTGTGGAATCAATAAAACCTTTATTTTATTTGACAAAGTTAGGGGCTCAAGTGTTGTAACTTAAGTTTCCTTGACGTTTCCTCCCGTATCTGCCGACCGATGTTTATTTTATATTATTAATTTCTTGTGATGTGTGAGTAGAATGAGAATGTAGATTTTTTATCAGAAAGTTGAAGAAAGTCTGGAATAATGTCTATACTTGTGAAAAAAGCACCCAGGGCTGTAGAATGGATCAGATACACTCAGTTTGTGTTCTGTGATTTTTTTTTTTTGTTGTTTCTTGATATCTGCAGATTTGAAGTCAACAGTGAACTTTTAATGCTTGAAACCAGCACTGATACAGTTAATTCACGCAACGTCCGTGGCAAATCTGAATTGCTATGACTGTGGGGAGAAGACTTTGAGACAAAGAACAGATAATGAAAAATATATCTTGTCTAAGATTACCGTTGCACTACTTAATAAATCATTAATCTGTGAAACCAGCATTATTCTCAAAAAGTAAGTGGGAGTTTCAGGTTCCACACTTCCATACATCTAAACGAGATCCATATCTGTTACTGGAACTCTCGGTGTGGTGCCTTTCATAAGGCAAAATAGATGTTAGAATGTAATTTGCACACATCAGTTGCACAGCACGAGCAGGAAACTGATACAGAGTCACTATAGTGTCTGATGTCAGGGTGCGTCGCTGCCACTCTCGTTTTTATTCATTTGTCATTATACCCTTTGGGCACGCAACATCATTACTTCTTAAAGTGCATTGAAGTCTTTATGATGATACGTATCAATAATTAATCACAAAGTACAAAGCACTTCGTCATCCATACATATTTTTCGTCCCCTCATTGTATGGACATCAGCTGACTGGAAGAAGAGTGGTTTAATAGCCTGGACTATGGCCTAAGTGAATAAAGCCGCATTTCTACCAAGTTGGCCCAGAACAGTACGTATTTTTTGCGTTACCTTTAGCAATAGCATAGTAGTATTAATAGTATTACATTTTTTGGCACCCTTCCCTTGTGGTAGCAGTGTAAAATGGTATGGCAGTCAGAGATGAGTCGGTGACAGAAAACCGTCACTACCTTGCAATCAGTGTAAATATCTCATGGAAGTCGATGCAAACAGTCTATTCTCACACAAAGCCTGACAAACAGCCACAAACCGAGCAGGAACAAAAGAGCTGCTGGATGTCCTCTATTGTTGTCTGTTGTGTTGCGTTCCATGTTGTCGTTTGTTGCCGTTGCACCAGTATGACTTCACGTTATGTATGCAACTGCTCATTGTCTCTTCATGATCTCTTCCTATTTTTTCTCACTTTTGTACATTTTACATTTTATGTTTAAAATATTTTTTTGTATTGTTTTGCTGCTATGTTAAAATAAAGTATTTCTATTCTATTCTATTCTATTCTATCGAGCACAGCCGACACCCTGCCCACAAAATAAAGGTATTGTTCTTAGTCAAAACGCAAGCCTGAAGCCGTAACGTACTGTACCAAACCGAACCATACCATGATGAAAACACAGTATAAGGGACTGCTGACTGCCCCACCCCATCATGCAAAGTCATTGGCTGGTTCATAACAAGGCTTTTGTTTTATTTATTAGCAGATTACATTCCTAAGCACAAACTTAAAAACAACAACTCAGGACTCTCTAATCACAAAGGCCTCGGTGTAGCACTGGCACCAGTCATTTTTGCTGTGTCTCGCGTGAGTGGGACAGAGGACTGATAACTCCGCCTCCAAAAGCCTCTTACAGATCGTGCTGTGGTTTCACACCTGCTGCACATGTCACTCGTGATACAAATGAGAGGGAGCATGGCTCTTGTGGTTGCTGTGTTGTGTGAAGGAAGACAATGATTTCCGGCAACAGTACACTGCAGTTTATATTCCATCTCCTCTTCTTCTTCTTCTACTACTTCTGTGTCAGAGACTGGCCAGGACATGTTGGTGCATGTGCAGAACACCAAGTACGATTCCAGTCTGACTAAGCGTAGTTAGTCAGACTAACCCATGAATGGCCTTATCCAGGTACGTTAGTCCAGACAGTGTTTACATGACATTAAGAAAACGGAATTATTGGCTAGGAAAGTTCTGCAGTTATTGTGAAAAATTAAAAAATAAAATAACTAAACTGAGAAATGTAGCTCTTAGCAGGGCTAAGTGTGTCCCTTTAATCTGGGGTGTTCTAAAAGTCTTACGGTCTCACAGATTGGAGACAAGCACTAAGAGCAATAGAGAGAGATATTATCTTCTGTGCTGCCTCTCCATCACTCATCTGTCCATCCATCCCACAGAATGACAGCGGGTCGGATGTGGGGGCAGAGGAAAGAGCGGTCAGTTACTACAAGCATGCATGTGGGATAAAGAATTACAGGCGGAAGGAGGGAGAAAAGAAAAGAGAAGGAAGGGACAGAGGAGGCGGTGAGCAGTGTCAGATTACATGTGCAGTAAGTGAGTGATTGACTTCCTCATATGTGGCTATAGGTGTAATCCCTCCTCTATATGTTCTCACACTTTTGTTTGAAGTTATTTTCACACTAATGTGATGTCATGAGCACTGGACATTTGTTTACATGAAGAGACAATTGTCCACATGTATGTCAATCTCAGTAAGCTGTCATGTCATCATCAGTGTCTTCACCAGTGTAGAACTAATCTGGATTAATATATTGTGAAAGTTCTGGATTCATGTTCATGATTCATGTCGATTCACAGCAATGTTTGAGTCTCGACCTCCCGTGTTCTCAGTGTCTAGTGCAGGGGTGTCAAACATACGGCACGGGGGCCAGAACCGGCCCGCCAGAGGGTCCAATCGGCCCACAGGATGATTTTGTTAAAATTTCACACTAATCTAAATGTAATGTCAAATGCTCCAGATACCCGTGACTAAATGTTTGTGCCTTTATAGATCCAGTGTGCTTTTAGGCATGATATTGTTGAAATTGCACTTATATTTCTCAAGAAATTTCATGTTTTGTAAAATTATCTTTCAGTAAATGTAAAACAAAGGAGAAAAACAAAGGGGTTCTTGTTGTTCATGGGTTATTATGCTGTTATTTTACTATTTTTACTGGTCAAATTGTGCTGTATGTGGCCCCTGAACAAAAATGAGTTTGACACCCCTGGTCTAGTGCAACATAATAGTCTAAGACCTGTATTATGACGATTCCTTTAGTGTTCCAATGTTACCTAAACTTCCTGTTTGGAGACCCACTTTCTGAGAATGGCCAAATACCATGACCCACATCACAATATAGAGCAGCAAATCTGTGCATTATGATAGCGAATCATTTCTAGCCACATCGGTAATATCTAATATCATTTTAATTTTGTAAATCAATTATTTCCAATTTTCATGTTATGTATGTTGTTTGGAACATATACACATGATTTTTAACTAGAGGTTTGGGAAAATTCTGCTTATTTCTTTGGGGACCCCAAAAACAATCACCCACGAATCACAGTCACTTTGAGTCAGACTGAAATATCTCCACAGCTGAATGTTGTTGGCGATCCCTAGATTTTATCCTGTAACACTATTATATATACACTATTATTATTTACTGATAAATAAATAATAAAAAAATGGAAATTGTCACAGCTAAAATATTACAGTTAATAAACCTAACCTTGTGACATCATCAAGAGCAACAGGAAAATCTCATTTTGTCAGATACATGGGTTGTGAATCCCAGACCAAACAACTCCTTGCCTCAGGGGACAGCAACCTGTCTTTTAATGAAACAAGTCCTGTCTTTCAGGACAAAAAAACCCCATCATCCATTTGCTATTAAGGAGAAAAGGCTCAGGCTCAGCACTCCCCCACACAGAAACTGAATGTTTCACATTCCAGGGGCAATTTTACATTATCAAGGTCCCATTGGATGAGAGGCTTTAGCTTGGGTTGGTCTGCTTCAGCCATGGCAATAATGCACTATATTACAGATAGCCAATGTCATAAGAGGGATAATTCTACACACACGTCATCTTAAGAATATATCCACTGATTTATTTCAGTATGGCTGGAAGCACTTTTCATCCATCCAGAGCGCACAAATGAAATGGTGAGACCACACGTGACAGAGGTTTGTTCTCTGTCTGATGTTAGCCACGGTTAACTGTGAAAACAAATGTACTTTGTTGTCTTCTCTTATGAGCGGTGGGATGATGACATCATTGTTTTACCCAAAGTAGCAGAATTGTTGCAGGCACTTTATAAACTGCTTATTCTCTCACACCAAAGTCCACTGAGAAAATCACACTGTGGAATTTCTAAAATATTCCCTCACACACACACACACACACACAGAGTGCTGTGACCTCCCACTATCACACAGGAATGTATAACAAGCTCTCACACTCCAGATGAACTTGAACCAGGTTAATTAGTACAGTTAGCAAAGAGGAGGGAGGGATGGTTCCGTAGCAGCCAAGCTAATGTTGTCGCACACATTAGGTCAAACTTCAATCTAAATACCATGAAGTTTGTTATAGATGTAGTAATTAAATAGAAACGCTACATTCAGATTAAGTAAACATTATTAATATCATACGAAACATCTGCTTGTTAGCATTGTCAATCACAAGAGCTATTCTCATAGCATCTGCTTTTATTTCACTTTTGGTGGCATTGAATAATTGGCCCATTTGATATGTAAACCCCAAAGATACAAAGATACAGACCTTTTACAACCTTGTTCATTTGTCAGAAGTCAACACTAGGCTCCTTAGTTTTACTGCCTAGTATCTCCTCCGTCAAGGCCAATATTGTTGGCCACTAAAGGGACAATGGGGTTAATTATTAACTATCAGGTCAATGTTTAGACAATCTAGTATCTGTTGGTAGTTGGGGACACAGACAGAAACCAACAACAATTACAATGTTCAATGGTGTACGTGTGTAACTTTAAATGCGCATTAAAGATGAGTTTTTTGAAGTCTTTACTTCAAAAAACTCATCTTTTACTGACACATCAGCACTAACTTCTCTGTACACACTTCCATGGTGTGGAACCAGCGGACACACAAGGAAAAACAGAGTTTGCTTAATATAACACTGAAAAAAGTACAACTTAAAGGCACAGAGTGTAACATTTAGCTGCACGGTGTAGCCTTCGTTTAGCATCAAATCTCAAACACTGTTGGTTATGTCCATTGTGGGCTATTGTAAAAACATGGTGGACCTGGCTGATAGAAATATAAAATGCTCGTTCTGTGCTAATTGAAAAACAACTATTCATTCAATCAAGTGATTGTACACTATAATCGATTTACCTTCAATGTCTGACAGATGAAAGCTATTTCATCTCAATTTTACACACTGGACTTTTAAGTTTATGATATTGTAACAAGGAACCACTTAAAGCAGCCATTAGACAGAAAACCCCACGTCTGTAACCCACCTACTCTCACACACACACACAGTCCACAGAGCACTGAAAATGTAACCATGGCGACATTTTATATCTGTCACTTGAGTCCCTCTTTCAAGTTTAGCTCATTGTTTGAACGGCACACATCGTAATGTCGCGCTGGAAAAGGTGCAGGGCTCAGGGACCCATGTGGTTCATGTAAGTCAGGACCGTGCAACAAAATGAAGGCGTTCAATGTACAAATACTGTCTCCAAGATTATTTTGATGGTACATGAACTTACAGCACGATGAATGGCCCCACCTGCAATGGCACAAAGAGAACTTGACTTCTTTACAAAGACAAGAAAGCCAGCGAGTGATAGAATAAGACCTGGTGCTGTTACTGTTGGACAAGTAAGTGCAAATAGTTTGCGTTACGTTAAGCACCATTGTTCTTTTGTTGTATAAAATGCTGTAACATAGGCTGCGGTACTGGGTCTGAAGACATGGTTGTTTGTACATCACTGGTAGATGAATGGATGGGAAAATAAAGAGGGAAATGAACTGATTAGATTTATAGTGACACAGAGGACTCTCTAAGTACAAATGCACGTTACTGCAACATGCAGCATAGTTCACGTCAGTCGTGACAGACGGTACTGTGACAAGTGTAAAAGGGGCTTTACACAGTCGGAGCAGTTCAAAGACAGACTCAGTCACACAGGGCGGCTCATCACTGCAAGTTTCTCTTAAGAGCACATTAGACGAACAACCATTAACCACAAAGACACCAATCACCAAGTCTCTGGAGGGCAGAAAAAAAAAAGAAAAGAAAAAAAATCAATGTCGTGCTGGAATAGTTTAAGAGTTCTGAATCTCTGATCGGACATTAAGTCTGATGTGTTGAGACGGAAACATGAGCCGCGAAGCAAAAAGTAAAGCCAGAGTTGATCCAAAGCAGCACAACACACACTGTGAGAAGTTTGTTGTGGTTTCTTGGTCTTGTCTTTCATATGACGTTTTATAAGCAGTGCAGAGATGAAGTGATGTCCAAAGTGAAATCACTTGCTGTATGAATCATTAAAGATGGCAAACTACAGTATGTTGACCCAGATCACCATATAAATCGCAACAAGAGCAAACGTGCCAAGTGCCAAGTGTTGTATTATGTTCATTTTGTTAAATGTCGCAGATTTGAGCACATTCACATAAACCTGGACTTAAAGGTTTCAAATCTTCCGTCATCCATCTGTGGGTCAAGAGCAAATGGAAATAAATTGTTAAATTGGGAAATAGTTGGATCGTCTCCAGATTACCTCCAGATTATTGTCTCTCCTTGTTCAATGCGGACAATTAAGTTGAACCTATCGTAACCATTTGAGAAGATCCATTCATAGCATCTGGGAACAGTGATCGTGTCAGCCGATCTCCTCAGCTATCAGTTCCTGCTCAGTGATTATTAAGACAGAGAGATTACAGGAACAACTGTGTATATAATGAGTGTGTGTGTGTGTGTGTGTGTGTGTGTGTGTGTGTGTGTGTTGTTTATCAGTGCATCTGCAGCTGAGAACAGCACAAAAGCACTTCCATCATCCCGTAACACTGGACTTCCTGCTAAAAGCCCATCATCAGGCCATACAGAAGCTTTTAGTTCCCCTCACATCTTTATGGCAGCAAAGCCTTTTTACATTCCAATGAGAGCTTCTCAGCACATGTTCACACAATCTGATACAAACAAGTTCAGTGTTTTGAAATAAAGCACCAAAGACAAGATTCATGTGTGTGTTTGTTTGTGCTCGTATTTCTTATTTCGGACCTTCTGACCAGTCGTCAGAACCTTCCTTTCTGAGGAACTGGATTAGTTTAGGGCTAAAATTACAGATTACAGATTACTACATCTAATACATAGATATATAAGGTATACAAATCAGTGATAGTAAGTAGAAACTGATGTAGAAGGGATTAGTGTTTCTGTCATTGAACTCAACACAAAGACTATGAGCTCCAGTAACTGACGTCTGACAGGAAACAGCGCTGTTCACCTTGATGGACATGAATACATGAATCAGGCAATAATGTCAGACAACTCGTCTCTTCGCTAATAAAAGCCAGAGGTATGCTAACAGGAGAGCATGTTACCGGAGCCCCAGCTCTCCAGAGAGGCGGTGGAGGTGAGATTCACCTCAGGAACGTGAAGCCATGAGGATGCTGCAGGTCTGGAATAACCAATAATAATCCAAACTCACGTTTGATCTACGTGGATTTAAAGTGTGCAGTGAACTCTGACAGGTTGAATCCAACACCGCGGTTCATAGAAACTCTATTGAGGTTTTCCACGATGGACGCTATCCTTTTCCTTTTCCTTTTCCTTCACAACAGCTCACAATAAACCCTGATGGTCAGTGCTCATAACTTTTGTCCTTAACCATAAATGAAAGCTACAACCACTGCACTTGGTTAGGTTTGGACAAAAATCTCTTCTATTATCAGGATGTTCCAACAAGTCTGTTAAAACCCTCCAGTTCATTCAAAATGCTGCAGCACGAGTTCTGACAGGAAGTAGAAAGAGAGACCATATCAATCCAGTGTTAGCTTCTCTACACTGGCTTCCTGTACAGTTAAGAATTCAACTTAAAATCCTCCTCCTCACGTACAAAGCACTTAATGTTGTAATAAATACAATAAAATAATACTACTGTAAATAATGGATTCAATCCTGATACCTTCCAAACACAAGTCCGCTTCCTTAACCACCAGACCACCACTGCCGAAATAATAGAGAGAGCATAAAAGACACAAAAGAAGAAGTGTGCTGTAATGATGCCAGTTGGTGGTTGGAACACAGTGGAAACGTCCGTGTGGTGCGTGTCACTACCCGACCCGCAAACACCGTCGTGTTCCGGGTAAAGAGTTTGGAAATCAGCCAATCAGAGGTAATTGGTGCTTGACTGAATTCCTAAAAATGATGTGTTATTGGCAGTAAATATTGCCCTGTTATGTTTCAGATATTACATGAGTTCAACAGAGTAGTGGGGAAAAAATCGTAATAATAATAATAATACATCACATTTATATAGCGCTTTTCTTGACACTCAAAGACGCTGTACAAACACAAAAAAAAAACAAAGGACAGGACTGAAATAAAACAATGGGAAATAGACAGTTAAGTGTAAGCAGTTCTGAACAGGTGGGTTTAAAGTTAGTTTTTATTAATCCCCTTAGGGAAAAGTATTTCTCTGCATTTTGACCCATCCTAGAATTAGGAGCAGTGGGCTGCCACACTGGGTGGCGCCCGGGGAGCATTGGGGGTTGGGTACCTTGCTCAGGGGTACCCCAGCGCTTTTTTGGCCGGGTGGGGATTTAAACCGGCGACCTTCTGGTTACAAGTCAAGTGGAGGGACTTGTAAGTGATGAGGAGAACCTTGTATTGTATGCGGTAAGGAACATGGAGCCAGTGGAGTTTTTTGAGGATGGGGGTGATGTGACTGGAGCGGGTGTGGGTGAGCAGACGGGCAGCAGAGTTCTGGATATATTGTAGTTTTTGAAGGTGAGCGGATTGGAGACCGTAGAGGAGGCTATGGCAGTAGTCGAGTCTGGAGGTTATGAAGGCGTGGATGAGGATTTCTGCAGTGGATTGTGAAAGGCAGGGACGGAGACGGGCAATAATGCGGAGGTGGAAAAATGATGTGGGGAGGGGGAGGGAGTGAGTGAGTGGCCGTCGATGGTGAGGGAGATGTTCTGGGCCAATGGGAGGAGAGAGCTGGGTCTGGTGAGGATGAGTTCTGTTTTGTTGCTGTCGAGTTTGAGGAAATTGTCGTCCAGCCAGGTTTTAATGTCGGCGAGACAGTGTGTGATGGTGGAGAGAATGACTTGGGTGATGGATTTGGTGGATATGTGAAAATGAAGTCCATGATGACGGATGCTATGACCAAGGGGAAGCATGGAGATGATGAAGAGGAGAAACCTTCTTTGATGCACTTGATGGTTTCTCTCCAGGCCTCATGGACATAGTAGTAAAAGAATATTTAAAAGAGTGTCTGGCTATAAAACCAGGTTTAGGGCTCTCTTTTAGATCATCGTACATCATCGAACTGTAGAACTATAGTTTTTTAAGTGTCTTCTATTCGGGGCAGTGTACTTTTATCTAACTGGCATGGTGTTCTTCTCTGCCAATCTTTCTTTCTGTGTTAGGATGTTAATGACAAGGACACATACAGTGAAACCTGGGTGGGAATCTTCTGCATCAATGAAGAAAATCTTCAGATCAACCCATCCAGAGTAGGGATCATCTTGGAATGTGGTAATGGATGAACTGCGATCCGTGTCCTGTTTGGACTCAGTTGTGCTCTGCACCCGGACGACCTCGAGTCCATGAAAAACACTGGCTTATGTATTCAGCATGTTCAACCTTGGTAAAAGTACTTTGGCATCCAAAATTCAAGAAAAACCAGCTTGCAGCGTAAAGTTGTTTATGGTATTGGTTCCTGATTTAGATGTTTCACTTTGAAAGTGATTGCACACTAATTTCAATTTGTTTCCCTTTACATTTATTTTACTATTATTATTATTATTGTTCATTTTATATTCATTCATTTGACCAACCGTCGCAGGCTTTTAGAGCATGTTTGTCATTTTTAGTCACTGTATCATTGCAACATTTAAAAAAATCCACTGTTTAGTCAGACATGCTGTGGAATTTGATTTTCATCCAGGGCAAGAATTAACAAAAATAAAGTTACTTCACCTCTTGAATGTTTCCTGATTTGTAATCTGAAATACAAATGGAAAAATTCAACGTTTTTTGTTTGGTTTTCTTAAATTTGATATTTCTGTGTACGGTATGTTTTGCACATCGACTTGATTTGATTCTCAATAATATTAAGAAATTGTAGCAGTTGTAATATATTTAAAGTTTAATCTGCTTTGATTAAATATATTGAACTTAATATACTTAGTGTAATAACAGAGCAAACATTTGGTATTATTATTATTATTATTATTATTATTATTATTATTATTATTATTATTATTATTATTATTAATAAGATCTGAAGCCACTTTGATGTTAGAATATTCAATTGAATAAACATTGGTACTGAATTGAATTTGGTTAAGGTTAGGGATAACACTTTGGTTAAGATGTCCAAATGAATGTCAAAGGTCAAGTGTGTGTGTGTGTGTGTGTTGGACAGGCCCAGTCATGTTCTTGGAATGTGCTGTGGTTTCACCTGAAATACTACACTCATGCAGTGGTTGGATGGATGAGTTGTTGGGGGTGAAGGAGTGAGGGAGTGAGGGGTGGAAGCCTCTTCCTGCTCCTGAGCAATTGCTTTAACATTCTTGTTTGCTTTCTATCAACTAAACTAACTCTACACAACGCTGTTGACAGAGCACAGTAGATTGAATGTGGATGAGCTCGTTGATTCATGGTTGAAAACAAATACCTGTGGAAACTACACCTCCACCAGTTAGCTGCTCAGTTCCATGACCCTGTTAGTTTAGTTTAGTTTAGTTTTTTTATTAATCCAGGGCAATGTGGACACCCGTCCTCCAACATATAACATATATAAATAATACATGTATATGTGCCATTGATCCCTAAAACACTGTGAAAACAAAACAAAGTAACCACAGAGAGATTTGAGATCACAGGATAAAGACATAATCAAGGAAAACACAATCATCTCAGACGACATACGGCTGCAATCATGCATTGAAACATTATTGTGGATGTGAAGAAGTGAGGAAATTAAGAAGTAAAGAAGTGAGAAAGGGAAGTGAAGTGAGGAAGCTATCAATAGATGTGAGGGAAAACACTGAAGACTAAAATACTAAAAACACAAGGTAAAAACAGGCAAAACAAAAGTAAAAATGGAACAAAGACAACGGTAAACGGAGATCTGAGTTCTGCAAATCTCTAATTCTGTAGATTAGAGATTTATTTGTGGCACGGTGACTAAATGTGCTGGAGAATCCGGTAATCCCACATGGTTTTGGTGAAGTCAGTGTCTCTTTGTTTGGCGTCTCCTCGTGTAACGGCGGACCCACGACCAACTGGGAGGTTTGTTCAGGGGACACAGACAGGCAGGAACACAGACAGGCAGGAACACAGACACCTGTGCCGGAACAGCACAGGTGAGCAGAGGCAGGCGGGAAAATGAGAGATCTTCTAGAACACTGTCCAACACCACCACGATGTAGAGAGGGGAAGATCTGGTGATGAGTGGCTTTATGGAGCAGGTCTGATTGTGGAAATGGGTCTCACCTGCAAGAGCGAGTTAGCCACGCCCACACAGACAGACCACAGACAGACAGAGGAGAAAGAGGGGCTGCCATGACGATATAGCATCATAAAATAATAGGTGCAGTAAAATAGAATTATAAACTCAGAGAAAGGAGACTTAAGGGTAGAATAAAATAATAATATTTGATTTGATTGATTTATTTGTGCTGGATACTAAAATGATGGAATCTTACATTCTAAAGTGAAGTAAAAAGAATTCAAATAAATATGAAGAGCCAGGATAAAAAGGTAGGTTTTAAGTTTGCTTGAAAAAATGTGAACATTCTCTGCCCTGTGATGGACTGGTGTACCCCACCTTTGGTACCAGTGATGAATGAATGAATGAATGAATGAATGAATGGACAAACATTCACTGCTGCTGTAACATAGAGCGTTTTAGTTGTTATTTGGAGTATTTAAACGTCTGGTCGACCCTGAAGTCCTGAGGAACCATGAGATTATAGTCAGAAACGAGATTATGTGGGTGATTAAAAGTATCCTTTCAAATCTAGTAAAACACAAATGCTGTGACCTAGTGTGCGTCAGTGTGAAATCAGCATGGACTCATTATGTCTGTTTCAAGGATGAATTCCAGAGAAAGCGACTGTGTTCATTCTTTGTCAGTAAGGAGCCAATCAGAGCCTGGTGAAAACAAAACATGAGATTATGATGGAACTGGGAGCAGATTATTCCCTGATTCTAATGAAACATGTTGAAGGTCAGTGGACAGATGATCTTCAGGGTCATTCAAAGACATTTCTTGTACTCCAGTATGTATCCTCTGCTGTAGGGGAAGCTCAAAATGAAGTGTGTGACCATGTACCGGAGTTGACGGGTCCACAGCTATTTAGCATCCTCACATATTCACATGAAGTACTGTCTACATGTGTCAACATAAACTGTTACTTTCATTGTGGTCATTTAACTTTAGTTGTTTCTACTTCAACAGCCTCAAAAATTCACTCATTCATTCTTGGAAACCCCACTTCCTTATTCATGGTAACCTTTATCATCAGTTCCTGTAAAATACCCCCTTACTGTACACCAGTGACATGCGGTCAGGGGAGGCAGAGGAGTCTTGACCGTTCTTTAAATGAGTTTTCTGTATGATTTCAACATTTCTGTGGTCAGAATCGCTGAATTGACACAATTAAAAGCTTTTAAAACGACTAAATGGTTGAATTAAGGTCGACGTTAAAATAATATTTGAGGAGTGGCTCCCCGGTCATGAACCTCACCGCATGTGCAGGCACAGGTGATGAAACAATGACGTACAATCACACCCAGACAGTCTGATGCATCCAGAGTTGCAGTGTACATGACAACAATCATTACTAAATCACTTATGTTCATGTAGTTTGTCCTTCTGTTAGCGACTTCTTGTGTCGGTGACTTCCCAAATATGTCCCCATTACATTTTTGGTAAGAATCCGCCCACTGATGACATCAGAAAAACATTTCATCTCTTAAATGTGTCTGCAGGATCACACACTCTAGCATCAGACCTGATCAGAGTTCGGTTGCACGTTCACACCTCCTGGTGAGAACAGATCAGTAGATATAAGCAAGTGAAGTTCTGGAAGATTTTAGGTGATTTAAGAAAATGTCCTTTCTTTTCCCTTTAACTCAGACTGAGAGATGTTCTGTGCTCATCTCTATCAAAAACAAGTTATAATCCAAATTTACTCTTAACACCTTGACATGGAACCAGAGCCAGTGTGCTGACCTCACATAGATTAGGATTTGGTGTCTGGCATCGCTCTCCCATTTCTCACGCAGGCCGCCTCATCAACACCCACTCTTCACAGCAGGACAGAGGATTCATTGTTTCCACTGATATCACTGATAGTCCACTGAAGTTTCACAACAGTGACTTGCATGGAAAGTAACTAAGTATATATACTCAAGTATTAAACAGACAAATGTGTTGTACTTGTAATTAGATGTACGTGTATATATATATATATGTGTGTGTGTACATTTGAGAAAATTCTCCTTTTTATGTTAAAACAAAGACATCAACACAAAAGTGTTTTTCTAAACTTACGACACGACTTCTTAGAGATATGTGGTTTGTTGAGGCGCAGCAGGTTATTTTCAGTCCAGTAATGAAAGCATCCAGATGAGTCTCTCTAATTCCTCTTGATTAGGCCTAATTCTTATTACTTTGCAGTCCCCCAGCCTGTTATAAACCCTCCATTTAAAGTAATGCAACGTTACAGGCCTGTGACATCTGCTGCAAAGTCGAATTTTAGAGTTTTCTGTTAGTGGCACAGACCTGAAAGTTCTATAGTGGCAATAACTGCGATGCAGACACAGAGTCAGGCATTGACGACACGTGCATCCTTTCTCCTCTGGTGAACATCTACAAGTTCTAGAATGTGTTAACTGCTGTTAATCCACGGACTTTAAAGTCTGCATTATTTGGATGTGCGAATCCGACACATCACTTTAAACCTCTTTCACACAACAATCACAAAATCACCACAAAACAAAACAATGTGAGGGGAAAAGACAATAACAACATCATGCTTTTGCTCATTTTAACAGAATAATACAATTTACTGCATGTTAAAGTATTATATCAACAATTTAAAATGAAGAAAACGGCACAAGCGAAATTACCGTAATAACCAGACGTTGGCTTTCACTTTCACGTTGGAATTCTTCCCATAGCACAAACTGCTGCATACTTACGGGAATGCAAAGTGTGCTTGTGCAAACGTGTCGTCGGCAGTCTTGTGTAAAGTACCTGAAAGTGATACTTGAGCAAAAGTACAAGTATCTTACCAGAAAATGACTTTGGTAGAAGTTAAAGTCACCTTTTAGAATATTACTAAATATTACTTGAGTACTTAAAGTACCTGACGTTGACTGTACTTAAGTATCAAAAGTCATTTTCTGATATAAAATGTACTTAAAGTAATAGAAGTAAAAGTATTTCAACAAAGTGAGTAATTACGACACAACTAAAGGTTCAGGAGAAAAGAGCAAACAAAGGATTTGTAATCATACTGTCATGATGAGTTACTAACACCGCGACATTCATATGATGGCTGACCGTGATACTGTCCCTCTGTGCAACTTCCTGTTTGTGTGTGCGTGGTTGTGTGTGTGTGTGTCATGCCCTTGAGGCTTTGTGAGTCACGCTGTGATGAGTCTGTCAGTCATGCTGTGACAGAGACAAACTGAAACGCTCATCAAATTGCACAACCGTATCATATCTTCTCTTATTTCAGTACAGATTGTACTCCACTCTGTCTTGGACTTGTTTTTATTACGTTAGTATTGCTGCAACATTATGAGTTCAGCATCAAATTTGATTCCTTTAATCAATCAATCAATCAATCAATCAATGTTTATTTATATAGCCCTTTACAACTCCCCAAAATCCTTCACATCAAATAATAAAACATACAATAGAAATAGGAGTAATACAATGTACATGTACTTATCATACAAATAAAATAATAAAATGCTTGTTCTGATGGGAGGAAGCTGTAAAACACACACACACACACAAACATTCAGTCACACTAGCAGCTACAATGCTAACCGGCTGAATTCCACGTGACTGGACATAATAGGAAGTGACGTCAGCTGATGAGCACAGACTTGTTTGTTGCAGAGACGCCAAACATGAGCAACATTAGTGCCCTTTCCCACCCCCCCATGAGGAGCGTGGGGTCATTTCCTGTCATGCACCATGAGAGGGAACACATGCGTCTCTTTCATTTCATCCTTCATCTCAGTGAGAGCAGCAGCGATCACTGTATATGCAGAAGGTGCACACACAGAAATGTGTTTGTGTTACGAGACATTTTCATCTGGTCTTGAGCACCTCTGTGAACTGGGAAGTCAAAATAAATGGTTGGAATCGTTTTCCCATGAACCTCAGGGGACGCACAACGAGAAACACAGACTATAAATAAAAATGCGTTCAGTTGAAACCAGTGTGAAAGTGTCTGAGACGCACCGTGTTCTCTTCAATAAAAGTCTCTGGTCTCCAGTTTCAGCATGCTGTCGATTTTGTCGCTTGTGATTGACAGCTAGTACAACACAAGCTCAGGACATCACATGACTCCATTTCTATGAAATACTTCTCGACTCGCGGGAAACTGAGCGAGGGAAGCACGATTATTCAAAAATACTACCTGTTCTAGTAAAACAAAGCTAAATGCAAAGCTGCATGGAACCTGTTCCACAAATACATTGCAAAACTTGACACACAGACTTTTTCTCATCCTTATGATGAACAGCCAGAGAACAGCCAGGATTCTAGACCTGCTGGATCCTGCCACAGGGTTCCCACACCTTGGTTGACATCAAATTCAAGGATTTTTCAAGCATTTTCCAGGACCAATTACCTCAAATTCTAGAATTAAATTCCCATCACTCTTCATCTTCTTCTTCTTCTTCTGCTCACTTTGAGCACATTCTCAAATGACCAGGGGGTCTAGTTTAGTCAGTGAGGACTTTAAAAAGTAAATAATGATAATAATAATAATAATAATTATTATTATGATAATAATAATGACAATAATAAATCATAATAAATAATACTAATAATGATAAAAATAATGACAATAATAATAACAATGATAATAATAATGACAATGATAATAATAATCATAATAAATAATAATAATAATGACAATAATAATAATAAATCATAATAAATAATAATAATAATGATAATAATAATGACAATAATAATGATAATAATAATAATAATGATAATAATGATGACAATAATAATAATGACAATAATAAATCATAATAAATAATACTAATAATGATAATATAATGACAATGATAATAATAATCATAATAAATCTTGTCTCCTGGGTTGTGTGACATCAGCTACTGGAACGAGGTGATGGTGGATGTACAGCTGACAAGTTCTCAGTCAGGCTCCACCCCTGCACTTCCATGTATGGTCACTTCTGGTTATAAAAACACAGCATTGGGACGGATGAAGCAGTAAACTGGAGGCTTCAAAACAAAAGTGATACAGACAAAATTCATCATGGATGAGGATAAAAAAATGAGTATTGATTGAACATGTCTGATTGGATGAGTGGAAGTGATGTATTTAGTTGCATCTCATACGTCTTTTACGCAGAAATAACAATAAATAAAGGTATTGTACCTGCATTTTTATATAAAATAGCAAAAGAATTACAATCGTCTTATTTCCCGTTGCCAGTAGCAGAGTTTATCTTTCTGTTTCTTTCCTCCAGAGTCGTGTTTGGCATCACAAACACCCAGCGTGCAACACACAACAAAAGAAAGCACCATGGTGAGCACTGACAGTGTCACGGTAGTTACACGTTTACTAAACTCAGCAGAAACTAAATGATCGTAGATCATTACTTGAATAGAGAAGGTGCAGATTCTGTGACTGGACTGTGGTGTGGTGTATAGTGTTTTTAAAAATGCAAAAAGTCTGCTCCGGATATGTCTGCGGTCCAATTGTAATGCCGAGCATGAAGCCTGTTTAGTCATTTTTCATGTACAGTCTTTCTCTTTGTCATTTTTAAAGTGTTCCATTAAAAATGACTTCTTTCAGAATGACTCTGCCGCTACAGAAATACACTAACACTGGATAAGTGTGAATCACATTTGAATAATAACAATGTAAACAATCATAGAAACTAATCTTCCGTCTGGCGTCTGCCAGAGCTGAGGTTGGAGGATGGAGCGTGTCCTGGGTGGGCGGGGTCGATGACCCGCCGCAGCTGGCATACCACACCGTACATGCGTAGTTTTTCAGCAGAGGTGGAGGGAGTTTGTTCCTCTGCAGCGTTGTCAGGGAAAAGAGACGCTGCTGGGCCTTTTTTAATTAATGGTGTGGGTGGTGTTCACAGTCCAGTCCAGGTCCTCTGAGGTCCCACTTCTTCCCCATTGATGCTCAGGCCTGTGTCACATGGTCCTTGTCCTCTGGAAGTCGATGAGAGAATTGAAATGATCTTCTTTTTGGTCAGTTTTGAACATGACTCTAGTTTTTTATTTTACTGTAATTCTTCTGGATATTTGTTGCCAGTAAGTTATTGTTGATTTAACAGTCAACGTTTTGCACAATCATTTGACTGTGGAGCGAATCCTGCGATTGTGTCTAATCCCACTGTCGACAAAAAAGCGTGTGAGTGGGTATTAGTGGGTTTTATTTTACACACCAAATGTTCATCTCGTCCTGCATGTTGGTTCTGTTGATGTTCTCACCAAATCACCAGGTGAGAACATGCCTCATGGTGCCTGCACTGTCATGTTTACTTCATCTTCAACCCTGCATGTGGCAAAGACAACAATCCCACCACTACAATCAGTGGTGGGATTGAAAATCAAATCAAAGGGTATTTTCTGGCTGCAGGTAAATGGCCAGACTTGCACAAACATGAAGGATTCCTCTGCCGCCCTCTAATCCCTGCAAAGACGAGCGCCGCCTGAGGACGAGGCCTGTCTGTCTGTTGTTTACCTGTGACAGAGCTCCTGATCACACCCTTCACCTCAGCCCCTCTTTATCCCTGCTGCATGCCTGTCTATTGTCATGGTGTAGGTGTGGTTCCTCTTCACAATTGCAGTCATTCACATGTCAATAGAAGCAGCAAATCCACTTTAAAGACAGAGAAAACAAAGCAGGGACGCAGTGACCTTCAAATGATAATGAGGGGAAGTCTGCAGTGTTGTAGTGCGCTGAGCTACCAGTTACTCTACATTAAATGAAGCTTCACTACATCAAAGCTACAACCAGAGAAGTGGAGCAAGCTAAGCTACAGCAACATGGCAAAGGTAGTTTAACTACATTGAAGCTATTTTCATTTTTATATATATATATATGTGTACACACACATATACATATATGTATGTATGTATATATATGTACACACACATACACATATATATGTATGTATATATATATATGTACACACACATATACATATATATGTATGTATATATATGTACACACACATATACATATATGTACACACATATACACATATATGTATGTATATATGTACACATATGTATACATACATATGTACACACACATATACATATATAGATATATATGTATATACATATATAGATATATATGTATATATATATATATATATATATACACAGATAAGCAGGCACAAATGTTTCATTCATTTGTTTATTAAACAATAAGCAAAAAACACATTTAAAAAGTCAAAAACTTAAGTCAAACCACAGGGTGAAAAGAATAAAGACCTGCTTCAAACGGCTCAATGATGTTTATTTTGAACTATGCCATTAAAGACAATGTGCAACTAACTCTGTCCAGGTCACCAGGTCAACTCTCATCAACTTAATTAAAGACATGACATTTACACTTACAGTATCTGTAAGGCTTTCAAAGTTTATATCTGATGTTTATGTTTATTTTAAACGCTGTTGCTTTCACAGGAAATCATAAGTAATGTTTCCATGTCCACTGTCATAGTGACACATCAGGGAGAGTTTGTGTTGGATCTGTCGTCGATCACTGACGTCATTCAAGCGCAGATCTGTCTCGATTTAGGTCGCATCAACACTACAAAAAAAAGTACCTACTTAAGGTGGGCGGAGTCATCACTGCACAGCGTAAAAACATGCAGACACAGGTGTGTGTGAGTGAATCCTTACTCGTCTCTACATGTTTGCCTCATGACCTCATGACCTCGTGACCCCGTGACCCCGTGACCCCGCTGGGATTGGCTCCAGCAGCCCTGTGGTCGACAATGAATGAATGAATGAACATTTCCACAGTCAGGGATTTTGTGGGATTATAGTCAGGTGTATGATTAACCAGTTATACCAAACAGGTGCTTGAAACACAGTCATTAACTGACCCATAAACAGTTACACACCTACCTAAAACCTGTACACAATACTGTATACACTATTCATTTGTTCTATTTATATTTATTTAGTGTTGTATTATCATTATTATTGCTAAAACAATTTTATTTATTCCCTATCTTGCAAGTCTATTATTGCAGCCGGGTACTGGCTACATTTGTATGTTAAAAATAGTTTTCCCCTTACTTAAGGAAAAGGGGAATTCAGATCACTATTTTTAAACCTATCCCAAGAGGATTGTAGCATTTTGTCACACAGTTGGAGAATTATGGCTTTGAAATAACGAGTTGTTATATAAAATGTTTGTTTATATGTTGTTTATAAAATGCATAAAATGACTGTATCAGACTGTTTATACTCGAGCGTGTGATCAGGTATCAGACACGGAAAAGTCATATTGTGCCGCCCCTTGTACCACCAGAGGAAGCTTGCGTACCACTGGTGGTACATGTGCCACCGTTTGAGAACCGCGTCATTTCCTGCTAGAGGGCGGAGCTCTATCAGAACATATGCCTAAAATGACCCGGCCATTGTGTGGTTGCACACGTCACCTGACCCTGGTTGACCTCAGCTTGACAGTTTTGCTTCTTTCTCACGGCGACCGCACGCTGATGTTAGTTGAGAGAAGTATCAGAGAGTTTTACAGAGACGTTCACAGGGAGGGTTTGCCAGTTTAAACCTTTTTTTATGTCATCTCTGCTCTTTCACGTACAACAGCTCAAAAACAACATGCTTGTCTTGACTTGTCTGATGATAATTATGTGTGTGCGTGTGCGTGAGAGAGAGACTGCTAGACGAGAAGTGAAAATCAAGAGGATGTATTTCACTTCCTGCCTGTGAAAGTCATGCAGTGATTCATGCTGTTGTGTACAGAGGCATACATACATATATATATATACATGCATACATACAGTACATACACACATACATGCATATATACATACATACATACATGCTTACATATGTACATACATATGTACATACATATGTACATACATACATACATACACACATACATATATACATACATACATACAGTACATACATATATACATACATACATACACACATACATATATACATACATATATACACACATACATATACACATACATATATACATACATACAGTACATACATACATACATATATACATATGTACATACATATGTACATACATACATACATACATACATGCATACATATATACATGCATATATACATACATACATATATACATACATACATGCATATATACATACATACATATATCCATACATACATGCATATATACATACATACATACATACATATATACATACATACATATATGCATACATGCACACATACATACATATATACATACATGCATACATACATACATTCACATACATACACACATACATATATACATAATTTTGATGGAGCATTACAGGGGAGCGGATTGGGAGAAGTATTGTTTTTGGTGGCTCTGTCTGTCTGTCTGTCTGTCTGTGTGAGGCTTGTTAGAATTTGTGATTGACACGCGCACACACACACACGTTGCCTGAGAATTTTAACCCTGTCAGACGCTCTACCCGCTGCGCCACAGAGTGTGTTACACATACAGGCCTACAGTGGCTTGCTGTGTGAATAGGGTGAAGTCTGCCATCTCTGATTGCCTTGTTTGTTTACTGTTATTAACCTAAATGTTAGTTTTATTCTAGTTGTTTATCCGTTTCTGGGTTATGTTTACATTATTAATTTTACTGTTAGTGTTACTTTTATTGTTTTGGGTGATATTTGCTTCATTTGTTTGCTGTTATTAATTTCACTTCTAGATTTGTTGTTGTTTGAGTGTTTTCATTTGTATATGTTATCGTCATCAACAGTGTTTACTGTTGTGCTGTTGTGTTGCATTGTTGTGCAATAAAGCATGTGAATGTGTCTTTGGTCATGGTTAAAGTTGCTGACGTGCATGAAAACCTCTCAACCACATGACGGGGTCTGCTTTCCTGTGCAAGTGTCACAGACTCAGAGTGAACGTGACGTTGCTGCGTGTAAAGAAGTGACTTCAGCCGCTCTGCACCACAGACTGAGGCGGGTTGTGACTTGACACTGATTGGAATGCACTTCAACCTGAATCCTCAGACTGACTCGTGTCACTGTGCAGAAATGTCACGACAGTAGCAGTTACTGAGTTTATTGCTGAAGTGTATATTTTGTGTGTTTTACTGTGCGGTGTGTAGCAGAAGGTGAAATATAATATGATATTCCTACTGCCTTATTGTTTTATGCCTTTGCTGTTTTATTGCGTGGTCATGAAAGCAAGTTGGTCGACCTCAGTTGTGTTAAATTCATTTTGAGTATTGTGGCGACACCTGGTGGTGAAACTACGTACAAGACCCTGCTTGTCTTGCAGCTTTATCTGAGGGCTTTTTTTTGTTTAATTCACCTCTTCACGTACGTCACATGACCTGCAAATACTGTTTCTAAATGCATTTGTTTGTAATGTTTAATCTGTAAGCTTTATATAAGGTTATATAAACTCGCAGCTCTCTGATGCATGTGTCTCCCCCGTGTTAAATTATACTTCAGGTATCTGTGGATGTTGATTTACAATAATATTTACAACAATAGGTTACCATGCAGCATGAACACAATTAGAAGGAAATTACTGGCTAAATTAAAAAAACTTTGTTAAAACCCTAATCAAGAACATGTATACAAATAAAGCATAATTACTGTGTGGATCCTTAATGTTAAACAAGATGTCAGCAGTCCTTAGTCGCCAAATTAAGAACAGGAATCCTTCCCCTCGCTCCTTGAAGTTGGCAGATTTAGAAATCTGAATTAGAAAACTGATGAATTACGTGGACTAGGTGAAATTCTTCTGTGTTGTCGTCACTATGACGATGTAAGAAAACCTGGGGGGAAAAAACCCAGGAAGGTTTATTTCATTCATTGCCTATAATTATCCAATATTTAATTAGAATCATTTTCTTTTTTTGAGGAAATAATCTTTCAATTCAACCATTTTCAGAGGAGGTTTTATGTCTGGTATTTCTTCAAGGTACATTGTTTAAAATGTTGCAACATTTATTGGTGAAGTTACATGTTTGCACCTCACTCTTGCCTTCCAAGCATGAAAGTACAGGGGTCTCCAACTCAAATGACCTGGGGGCCAATCAGCATCTCGTCTGCTCAGGAGGGTCCAACCGCTTAAAATTGTCATGACAATATTTCAGAATTTCAAAATAGAAGTGTTTGCTTTGACATGAATGTAATTTATATTTCAGAATAAAACCAAACATTTATAATGCAAAAGTAATCTATAAAAATGCAAAAAAACTGGTGGTGGGTTTGAGACCTCTGATGTAAGAGAAGCCATGTAGCCTTCAGTTAGCGTCAAAACTCAAAAGGATGTTTAGTTTGTCCACTTTGCGCTACTGTAAAAAAACATGGTGGCCTCTGCAGAACTGATCCAGCTCCTGACATAAACAAATAAAAGGTTCATTCTAAGGTAATCAAAAACAGCAATTCATAATATCAGGAGAGTGAACACTTCGAAAACTTATTTCATTTTACAATTCTGCCAAAAAAAAAAAAAAACATTTTACCAGGATTTTCCATTTTCCATTGAAATCAGCAGTATAATCATGTAACTGTGTGTCTGACCTGATAGAGCGGCACATACAGGCCTGTAGTACCTTGTATCGGCCAACAATTTGCTGTAGTTAATCATTTTTCTTTTTCTTTAAAGCTAAGAGAGGGATATAGAATGAAAACAGCACGCGGATTATAACCACTAACTGATTCTGGCTCTGTAATTTCAAAGTCCACATTTGATTTCTTCATTTCTAGAGATGTGTAACATGATGTGTGGTTCTCATAAGTATCAATGGAGGAGCAGGAAAGACGTAACACATTACCTCCGTGTTTGTGTTTATTCAAACAGCTGTACATTACAATGTATACAATCACAGAAAGAGAGCCAGGATGACTAAGGAGAGAAAATAAAAGGCATCATAAGGGAAAGAGCATTCCTAACATTCTCCAAAAACAAGGAGGAAGGCGGCGACGATGAAGATAGCGACAGTGAGTAGTGTATTGGTCGTCTACACAAAAACGCAACGGCGGTGTTTTGAGAATTTCCTGTAAAACAGTTTCCGTGAGAATGCCGTTTAGCCTTATGCTCGACTTACCAGTGTCCCCTATTGAAAAAGGTGAAAGTTGACAAAGTGTTGACAAAAATAACTCACTGCATCATTTAAAAAAAACTTTAATTAGGAGATGGAACCAGGAATATTTACATTTTTATTTTCACGTCATCTGCATCCACATTGACTGAAAACCAATCATACACTAAGCGTGTGCTCAGATTTAGAAAGTTCTGATGAGAAACAACAACGGTGTTGTAAACTCCAACCATTCCTTACTTTAATTAACGCAACAACAAAAGTGAAACTGAAAGTAAGACCTTATCCACAGGCAAACAGAAATATTATCTTTTACTTTGTTGTTTTTTATAAAAGTTTTCTGGAAATATCGTCATCCACACAAAACCCCCCAAAACAACAATAAAGCTTTACATGAACAAAATGTATTTGAAGAATCATAAAAACTACCAAAATAACAGTTATCATAGTCCAAACCATGCCTAAGTTTTGTTCAGGTTAATGTGGATGGTGCAGGTGCAGAGGACAGGTAAGGTGTGCTCAAATCTTGTCTTTACAACGAGGCGGAGCATTCCCCAACATGACAGACTGCTCCTTTAAGATGGAAGCTCCACCTCCTGATCACAGAACAACGAACTGAGAGGAGAAAAGGAAAACAACCACATTATGTCCAGGCGTGCGGTGACAAAAATCACCTCAGGGATCCATCTGACATGGATTAAAACAGGGACACATTAAACCATAAGACAAGGATTAGGACTTATCTCCTTTCTTCTTCTTCTTCTTTTTCTTTTCCTTCTTCTTCTTCTTTTTGGGTGATTTCTTTTTGTCGTCATCACTGCTGTCACTGGTTTCCCCTTTGTGTTTACTAGACCTTTCTTTGCTCTCTCTCTTGTTTGTGCCGTCCACTTTGAATTTGTTGGAGCTCCTGCTGGCCTCCTCCTTGACTTTGACATTAGGAGGAGTCAGTTGACGGGAAACGGTGATGAGCATCCTCTCTTTACACATCTCCTCCTTCAAGGAGAAGTTTTCCTGCCTCTCCCTGTGGTTTCTACGATCTCTCTCACTCCCCCAATCTGGTTTCTGCTCTCTGCCGTCCGCGTGCTCTCCAGAATCTCTATGGTAACCATGGTCTTTGCCGTCAGACCGGTGTGGGTGCTGGTTACTGCTGCTGCTGCTGCTGCTTCTGCTGCTGCTGCAATAATGGGAGGGTCCATTGCCGCCTGCAGCTGGCTGTCCAGTATGTTTGTCTTTTTGTATTTTCTGCTAAAAGAAAAAAAGCATTTGCAACTTGATGATACAGAACTGGAAAGTCTATGGCCACATTAAGACTTTTACCTTTTCTCTTTGTTTATTTTGTTAAAAAAAACAGACCAGTATCACATTGTAACGCGATCATATTATAGGTTAACAATATAATATAAACAATTATAACATGCTCATTGTTGTTTGTTTATAGCTAGAAAAATATATATGTTAAAAAACTAACTATTGCATATTGTTCTTACAATCTGTGTATAACTGTGATCCAATTAATAAAGAAAAAACTGAATACATTAGTGATGTCCCGATCCGATATCGGTCCGATATCAGCCAAAAAAACGAGTATCGGATTATATAAGACAGCCTCTAAAATCTCAGATAAATTCCACTCCAGCACGTCTATCCAGCAGCGCCCGTTGTGATCACATGGGCTCTGCGTGTTGGATGCATGCAGAGCCCACATGATCGCAACAACAGTGTGTGTGTGTGTGTGTGTGTGTTACTGCTATTTCACAGGTTAAACATGTGAAATCAGAGGCTACGAAGCCGCACAGCAAGCGCGACACTAGCTCATCCTGAGGCGAGCTGCTAAAACAACATTATTTCATAAACCCTGACTATTGTTCTCTGTTTAAGTAAAATCACTTCATCAAGCCTATTCTAACATTCCACGCTAAAATAAGTCATTAAAGTTGATATGATATCGTATCTGATCGATATCGGTATCGGCCAATACTCAAGGCTGCAATATCAGTACCGTATCGGAAGAGAAAAATTTGTATCGGGACATCCCTAGAATACATTACACACATACATATATATATATATATATATATATATGTATATATATATATATATATATGTATATATATATATGTATATATATATATGTACATATATATATGTACATATATATATATATACATATATATATATATATATATATATATATATATATATATATACATATATATATATATATATATATACACACAACAAAATATATATAGCTAATCTAATATGAAATTTAGGTGTTTAGTTGAGGTGTCTTTTCAGTGAATGGGAAGAAAAGGCTTGAGTTGAACATCCAAACAGAGCACAGTTTAATTTGCACACACAAAATACTTCCGAGTGGGATAAATTCACTTCTGACTTTGTTCATTTCATGAAATTGATTGACAAACATAAAGAAGTAGTGAGGCACTTACACTGGTGCTGGTGCTGGTGCTGGTGTCACTACGCTGGTGGACGGCTGCGTGGTTTTCAGCAGAACTTAAGTCCCCAATGAACTCCTCACATTTCTGGCAGTAAAATCCAATCACTGGTTTCATAAACCTCAGTCCTGTGCATGACACGAGAAGCATTCACAGCATTTCAGTGTGTGGCAGACATTAAAGACAAAACAACCTCACAGAAAGCTGGCTTACCTTGATGTTTCATCATATCCTCCAGTTCTTTTATCAAGGATTCCATTTTATTTACAGTGAGTTGTTTTCCTCGCTTCTCTTCCTCTTTGTCACTTGTCTGGGAAAACACAGAACAATCTCAAAACAAAGAAGATTGCAAGTGTTCATCTTTCATATTTAAGGCTTGAGTAGTTTTGGACTTTACTTTGTGTTTGTCGGAGCTCTGAGACGAGCCACAGCTGTCACTTTTTGCCCGTTTCTCCTTTGTGGCTAAAGTTGGGGAACAAATTAAACAATTCATCTATTGTTCACACAAAGCATTCGACAATAAAGGCAGAAAAATCCAATCACTGGTGTCATAAACCTCAGTCCTGCAAATGACGCAAAATTACAAGGTCAGGTGGAATCAATTTTCAGCAGTCTGGAGAGAAAGAAATTCAAAATCAACTTCACTTGCACCGCACATAAAATAAAATGAGCAAGTAAACAGCAATGTTTGGTGATGAGATTGAATTATTCATTTGGTATTGATGACTGTATTTATATAAGTAAATTAACATTTGTGAACAATATGGACTCAGTTCCAACCCTGTACAACCTCATGTACTCCGTCATTTAGTAGAAGCAATACAGTCATTTAATATTATGTCAAATTACTTGTTTTTATCAAGTGACCATATTTTCTGTATCACCAAATTAGGTTTTTTTTACCAGCTCACAGCATATCATCCTTTACGTATACATCCATCCATCCATCCATTTTCTACTGCTCTATCCTCCACAGGAGGTGCTGTGCCAATCACAGCTGACATAGGGTGATAGGCGGGGTATGCAGTGAAACCAAAACAGGTTGAATTAATTGGCCTTTTAATGTGATTACTAATTAAGTGTAAAATGTAAAAACCATCATTTTCCAGATGCCTTTCTTTTTCAGTAAGGTCCTTCACCCAGTATTTATGATATGTCGTTATTAGCGTGCGTTAAAAACACATCTGTAGCTTCAAATTTCAAACCACAAGTCAACTCAAGTCTGTTAGTAAACAAAAAAAAATACTAATTGCGGATTCTCACCTTTGATCAGAGACTGCAGAGATTCCAGAGCCTGCTGTACCTTCGGGTTTTTCATAGCTGTTATTGCATCTGACGCATATGATGAAGGGGAAACGATCTTGCTGATGTTTGCTGTGCTCAGACTGTATAACGTGTGTTTGATCTTTGCATTCTCATTGTTGTCCAGATTAACATACGACGTCATTTGATCTCCAGAGCTTTTGAATGTGGTCTGTTGACGCTGTTGACTGTTCACGGCAGATTCTTGTCGTTGACAAATCTCTTGCATCTGGGTAAACGCTGGGAAAACAGAGGGGGACGTGTCCTGCTTTCCTCCAGCCAAGTCATTCCCATACAGGAAGGACTCTTCGTCTTCCAGCTCATCAGCTTTCTTGACTGTGGAGTCTTCTACACTTTGCGCTTGGAGCCAAGAGAAGTCACATCCCACTCTGTCGTGGGGAAGGAGCATGCTGTCGTTTTCAGGTGACAAATTCTCCCGATTGTTATGCTGAGTTTTGTTTTCATCAGAGGCCTGTGCAGAAAAGAATACAACAAAAGCTAATTAAAATACAAATTGTTTAAAATGGCAAAGAACTTTGAAAACCTCAGAGCTACTTTCATTTTCACCTTATTGTTGGTTGAATAAAATAAATCTCTGCTTTTTCTTTTACTCTCTTTTTGTTTCTCATTGGTAGAACTTGATGACTCTGCACATGCATGTCCAGCAGTGGTGATTGCTCTAAAACAGCAAGAAAAGCTCCGCCTCCTCTATAATGTCATCAAATATGTACTGTGTTGTATTTACATTTCAATACTAGTGCGTTCAGAATCAGCTGTTTATCACGAACGACTTGACTTGAATCTCAGCTTCGACTATTTTCTATGGGATGGCACAGAAATGCTTTTTCCACTGTGACCTGGACCGTGATTGAACACGTGGCAAAAAACGTCACTTCCACGGAAGCTCAGCTTCTCTCTGAGTCAATAAAGCAAAGGGCAGGTGTGTACGCTGGAGGGACTGTCCGAAAGGCGGAACCAGATTTTGATTGGCAGCGTTGCAGAAACGCGTGGATTTATGAACAAGATGACTTCAACTACATGGGGTGACACACAGCAAACTCAAGTGCTCTAGATATAGATGCTAGTCCAACAGTAACAGGACCAGGTTTCATGTCTTTGCAACTTAAGCGTACCAGTTTGTCCGTAATAGCATTCTGACGCGCATCTGTAAACCCTGCCATGTGGAGGGAGGCAAAAAAACATGTAATTCTTGCCCGGGTTAGGATTACTTGTGGTAATAAGTGGTGATCTCCTGGGTGTTTTATCGACGTCAGCCATTTTGGAAAAAAGGTGTTGAATTTCAATTACTACATGATTCGTTTATCATTGATTTTTTTAATATTCAAATTATATTCGACTCCCAAAATTCGTTGCAACAGTTATTTTGAAGGTTGAAATCCTTCATTGTGTCACTTTAACTCCCATCAAGTATGAATGATGTGGCGTTGATTTACACAATAAATGATCGATGACACATGTTTGACACCTGTGCTCATTGCTGATCACATTGAAACATTTGGTAAAGCAATTAACTCTACCTGAATAGTGAGGATGGCATCTTTGAGGGTTGGTAACCGCTCCTCCAGTTCTTTGCTGTTCATGACCAGCTTCAGTCCTTCCAACAGACTTTTCCCTGATGCATCCTCACTGATGTTTATACTGCTTCTGCAGCTTTGGCCGGGGCTCATCTTTCTCTTTTTATCCTTGGCATGGCTCTTTTCACTACTGCTACTTCGCGATTTTGAACTTGTGGCGCGACTTTTGCACCGGCGATGACTTTTCTTCTTGCTTTTGCACTTGCTGCGAGATCTGCCTCTTGTGCCACAAGTTCGACTTTTGCTTCTTTCTCTGCTTTTGCTGGGTGCTCTGCTTTTGCTGCGTGCTCTGCTTTTGCTGCGTGCTCTGCTTTTGCTTTCTCTGCTTTTGCTGGGTCTGCTTTTGCTGCTGGGTGCTCTGCTTTGCTGTCTGCTTTTGCTGCGTGCTCTGTTTTTGCTTCTTTCTCCGCTTTTGCTGCGTGCTCTGCTTCTGGCTCGAGATCTCCCACGACTTCTGTCATGACTTCTGCTTCGGCTTCTGCTCACGTACTTCTGGAAATTAGGGTCTGTTTTTAAAGCACCTTTTAGGACATTTGCTGATTTTAATGCCTCAGCAAGATTGAATGCCATGTCCCCTTTCAGATAGTCTGGGAGAGGCTTGTTGGCAGCAATGCATCTCAAGAATTCCTCTCCAGCTCTGTCACTGAAAATAAACATGTATGTGGTTCAAACACCGGCAAAGAAAAAAGTTAATTAAAGCAACAGTTTCCGTTTAGATTGAAGCATATTATTTTATAAGCAGATTTACCTGTCTGGAAGATGTTCTCCTTGGGTGGCTTTCCACTGTGGGACCTGAGGGTGTGGTGGTTCTGGGTGAGGGACGACCTGCTGGCTGCCTCCCAAAGCAATCACTGTACTACGGTCTATGGAGAAGCTGCTACAGTGGGGCTGAGAGTTTTCAGAATTGGTGTTATAGTGCTGCACAAGTCATGGCATTTTTACTTACTTTAAATATTTTAAAAAGGCCTTTGTGAGGCCATCAAACATGACCGAAAATTTGAAAACCAAATGAATAGCTGTACACATTCAAGTTGGAAAAGTTTGCTGTACAAAATACAATACATTAAATTAAATTAAACGTTTGTGGTTACATTTGAGATCATGTGCAGAATAAAACCTGTTTTACCTCCATCACGCATTACTTTTAAAATGCGCCAATCAACAGAAAAAAAATATAACCGGTGATCGTGTGCGTGTTTCCATTGGCTCTACTCGCCTCGCCGCGGTTTATGTAGCGTTTCCACTAGCTGAGTAGGTACTATGTGACGATTGGTCAGAGTGCCGTTACAGGAAGAGACGTCCGACACAGAAATCAAGCCGAACAGTGGCGAACTGTAGATTAGTAACAATCCTAAAAATGTGGGCTAATCTCCAATAATTAACAGGGAAATCTCAATATTTAACAGAGGAGCTCAGTGACTGTGTCAGACGAAGTCTGTGCTCCGGTCATGGAGGAAGTACCGAATAAATATTTTTACTTAACTGATTCTAGTGATTTTATCAAGTTACACTGACAACAACTGCTTTGCAAGTCAGTAGTCCCTCGTTTGTGTGTGTGTCGTGTGTAAAACAAAGTCACCACAGTTTCACGCAGCTGTGCAGTGATGACTCCGCCCACCTTAAAGTAGGTACTTTTTTGTAGTGGAGCTGCAACCGAAAACCGTGCCTTGTTGTGCCACGCCGAGGAGAGTAGAGCCGGTGGAAATATGCCCTTGCTGTGAGGCAACAAAGATATACCCCCTCTCAGTCAACTACATCAAATCTATCGATTATGCATCCATTGCATTGTCAAGCCTTTTCATCAAAAGTATTGCTAAATGGTTTGTATTTATATAGTGCTTTTCTAGTCTTGATGAGCACTCAAAGCTGCTGTACACTACACTACAGTTTTGCCATTCACACCCATTCACACACACTTACATACAGCGCATCCATGTGCAGCGCATTTTCTATCACTTTTCTTTTATACCCACTCACACGCAACATGGGGTTAAGTGTCACATCAGCATGTAGACTACGGGAGCCGGGAACTGAACCCACAACCTTCGCTTCGAGTTGAAAGACGACTCACTATACCACTCGCCCCGAAGTGTAAAAGTGTAGCTACTAAATATAAACTAGGCCTCAATAACAAAGCAGGGTTTCCCCAGTGCATTACTTGTCCCCCCGCCAGGCTAAGCATGGTCAATACATGAACACATTGGGGGTGTGAGGCCAGGTGTATTTTTCCATCACCTGAACCCCCCAAAAACACTGCCTGTCTCTACCAGTCTTCACGCTAACAATTGAACAACATGTCACGGACAAAGAGTAAAAAAACGTCAGACACTTTCTTTTTCTGAAGTCAGAGGAGCACTGGAGGAGATGATGTGCCCACTCATTCACCTGCTGACCATGGGGAGTGCACCACAACCGAGCCGACATTAGCCAAGCCACTGCTTGATGATGAGGCAGAGCCAGTGCGAGCTAGCACAGAGCCGTAAACATGGAACTAGTGGATTTAATCCGAAATGGTTAGTCATCAGAGCCGTGACGTAAACATGGAACTAGTGGATTTAATCCAAAATGGTTAGTTGACCATAAATGTAGCGGATGGCACAAGACGAGTGCGGTCAGCATTTTTTGTACTATATGAAAATATTAACAATGTTATGCTCATTTCATTTTGGTTTAGCAGATTTCACCATTAAATTAAGTATTAGATACGCTTTGTCTTATAGCTGTTGCTATGAGTTGTCTCATTCTCAGTTAGAAGGTTCTGGAAGAGCTCTTTGAAAAGCCCTGACGGACTGCATGTACTGATGTAACATGCAGCCTGTGCAACAAAAAGTAAAATGTCACACAGCACAGCAAAACTCTTCAGCTTTCCCTGAAGAGTTCCCTGTTTTTACCCCTTGGTAGTAGTGCAACGGATCATAGAACCCACAGTTCTACAAGCACGGTACCACATCTAGCATGGCCAGCCACAATAAGCGACATAACCCAGGTGGGTCAGTGATGGGAGCAAAAACTGATGCTCCTATCAGTTAAGCAGCCCTTTCCTGCAGGCTCAGACCGGGCTAAAGTCATTACTGATGCTACTGGGGTGTTTATAGTTGCATATGAGGCCATACTCTGTTGTGGAGAACAAAGGCTTTAAAAACATCCTTCATTATGAAGATTGTACCAGAACTTTATGCAAAAGAAAACAAAAAAATGTCGAGGAATTATCTGAGGCATCTTCTGTTTCCCTCACTACAGATGGGTGGACCTCCAGAGCCATGGAAAACTACATGACTGTGACTGCTCACTTCATCACAGCGGAGTGGGAGAGGAGGAGTCCAGTGCTGCAGACACGCCCCCTCTATGAGAGTCACACCGGCACAGGTACTGACAAGAGCAGTAGCAGAGTGGAAGCTAGAGAGGCCCAAAAGCAACATCCCAGTCACCACAGATAATGCGAGGAACCACGTTAATGCAATAAATTAAGCTTGGCTGGGGACACAGAGAGGATGCTTTGCACATGTGATACATCTATTATCTATAATAATGTGGACATGATGGAAGGAGTGGCAAACTGGGGTGGTGGCCCCCCTTTTCAAAAAGAGGGACCTGAGAGTGTGTGCCAATTACCGGGGCATCACACTCACTTCTCAGCCTCCCTGGTAAGGTTTACTCTACCTACTGGTACTGGAAAGGAGGGTGATCGAGTTCCCAGGGAGATACTGTGGGAGGTGCAGCGGGAGTATGGGGTGAGGGGGGCACTACTTAGGGCCATCCAATCCCTATACGCCCTAAGTATGAGCTGTGTCAGGGTTCTCGGCACTAAATCAGGCCTGTTTCCTGTGGGTGTTGGCCTTCGCCAGGGCTGCACTTTATCACCAATCCTGTTTGTGATTTTCATGGACAGGATATCGAGGCGTAGTCGTGGGGGATAGGGGTTGTAGTTTGGCGGGCTTGAGATCACATCGCTGCTTTTTGCAGATGATGTGGTCCTCATGGCTTCGTCAGCCTGTGACCTTCAGCGATCACTGGATCGGTTCGTGGCCGAGTGTGAAGCGGTCGGGATGAAGATCAGCACCTCTAAGTCTGAGGCCATGGCTCTTAGCAGGAAACCGGTGGATTGCCTTCTACGGGTAGGGAATGACTCCTTGCCCCAGGTGAAGGAATTCAAGTATCTCGGGGTCTTGATCACGAGTTAGGGGACGAGGGAGCAGGAGATGGGCCGGAGAATCGGAGCGGCTGGTGCGGTACTGCATTTGCTTTACCGCACGGTTGTGACGAAAAGGGAGCTGAGGCGAAAGGCAAAGCTCTCGATCTACCGGTCAATCTTCGTTCCTATCCTCACCTATGGTCATGAAGGTTGGGTCATGACCCAAAGAACGAGATTGCGGGTACAAGCGGCCGAAATGGGATTCCTCAGGAGAGTGGCTGGCTTTTCCCTTAGAGATAGGGTGAGAAGCTCGGTCATCCGGGGGGAGCTCGGAGTAGAACCACTGCTCCTTCACGTTGAAAGGAGCCAGTTGAGGTGGTTCGGACATCTGGTGAGGATGCCTCCTGGGCGCCTCCCAAGGGAGGTGTATCAGGCACGTCCAGCTGGGAGGAGGCCTCGGGGTAGACCGAGGACAAAGTGGAGAGATTACATCTCCACTCTGGCCTGGGAACGCCTCGGGATCCCTCAGTCAGAGCTGGTCAATGCGGCTCAGGAAAGGGAAGTTCGGGGTCCCTTGCTGAAACTGCTGCCCCCGCGACCCGGCCCCGGATAAGCGGAGGATGATGATGATGATGACTAAAAATAAAATTTGTGACAAGATCTGAACTGTGAGTTTTGTGATCCATTGCACCCCTACCCCTTGACCATGTTTGCATTTTTTCATTTATATTTATTTTACTTTTAAATGTGACCAGCATTGCATGACTTGTTTTAAGGTTCACTGGTCGATTACTTAATTAGGACTGAAAATAATGTTATTTATTTTAATTGTATTTTTTCATGTTTGATAAAACCATATTTCAAGAGTCTATAGTTGGTGTTAAAGTATTGTTAATCAATGTCTTACAATAACACAATACAATTTCAAATTTCTGCCAACTTATAACATTCTTTTTTCTTTTTTTTTTACAAAAACACAGTGGACCACTGGTGGGCTGCCCTAGTGGTCCTACCACCAGGCAGCAGGTTTTCTGGGGGAAAACCTGCAAAGGACGCTTTAGTCAATACATTTCTGCAGGCCTATATGAAGGAAAAGTTCCACACTAATCTACAGTTTTGAGTTGTTTACATTTTTTCTTTTGCTACTGGATAAATAATTTCTTAAAAAGTGAAATGTGTATGAAAACAAAAAAAAAAGAAGGTGCATCAAGTGACCCCAAATCACATCACAATCACAAGAACCATGTCAACTACTGACATTATCCAGTGTTGTGCAAAATGTTTGGCATTGTGCTTGTACTGAGGCTATAGTTCCTCTAGTAGTGACAAAAAGGACCAGCTTAAAGAAAAGACAGTAAACAGGTTTTCTTTACATTTCCTGGTGTCTTTTATATGTTGTATGAGATACAGCTTCACACACCAAACAGGAACATAATACCATAAGTTCAAACAAGTTATTCAACAAATAATATGAACACAATCAAAACTTTAATAAACAACCTTTGCAAAAAAAGTAACCTGATATGAAGACTGAGATATTTCAATCCTGCACATGTCAGAGACTGAGAAGGAAACCAAGAGGTCAGGTATGAAACCAGTGTACACTTCTTGAGGAACAGGTAACTTCTCCCTGATGCTCTAAACACAGCAGCTGGTAATTACAAGTCGGTTTCCTGCACCAACAAACCATGCAGGCAAACTTTGACTTTACTATGGAAAGTGTCTTGAAATAATGTATCAATGTAATTGAAATGAAAAGATTAAATATCTACTGGCTGCATAGCAGTATTCTCATTTGCCATCTCCGGGCTCCCTGGTTTCTCCTAACATGGTTAGATCCTCCCGTTCTGTCTGTGAATGCAGACATTGTGTGTTACACAGTTTCAACCTGGCCTCAGAATGTCCTTTCCCAGTGCATAGGCATGTCCCTACAGTTGGCACAAGGACACCGGTTTATCCCTGGCACACCAGCAGAAGGTGCGTTATTATGCCTGCACTAATGCATCAAAAACTAGACCTGGTTTTCTCTCCAGCAGCTGTGCTCCTCCAGAGTCATCTCCACCAGAGGTCTGTGTGCATAAAAGACAGAAAAGAGAAAAGTGTTTGTTTGAACAATGTTTGGTAGATAAAATGTCAATGTATTGCAAGTTCTGTCAGCTATTTACTATCACAACAACATAAGTATGAAACATGATTTGGTCTATGCATAAATATTTGTTACTTCGTTACTTGGGCAAGTTTTATAATGAGATAACACACCAAAGTGGTACCTAATGTAATTCTGTTGTTACTGAACAGACCAGGTAAGAAAATCATACAGCATTACCAGTACACACCTGTAACTTGTCTTCAGTGTGTGACGAGCTTCTCTTCTCCGCTCTCTTTTTCTGTGGAGGCAGTGGCTCGTTCCGCCTCCCACGTCTGCTGCTTCACTCTACTACCGTGGGCAGTGCACACCACTCACCTCGCTCATTCATGAACACCTAGAATGCAATTATCACTATTCTTTGTACTATTACTTTGATAATAGCTAGCCTGCCTGATATAATGCTGACACGTTATGGAAAAATGACAATAAGCTGCTCTATGATACATGTCTATGATGCATACAATTACAATATACACAAGTAAAACGCATCTTCATATGGGAAACGCATCTGTTGACACAGTCATAGAAGACAAGGACGACGTTTGATCGGTGAAAGCCACCTTAGTTTTCAGGGAAGAGCCATTTCGAGCTTCTCATCTACAGTAGATGTCACTAGAAATTACACAATTCACCTTTAATATAATTAATATATGCAAAAGAGAGAAAGTGACCATTACAACTTACTAATAAAACAAAAAGAACTGTACATGATTGTTCAACAACACATATTAAATGTGTTTTCATTGGAGCGATAATGAAGAGATCTTGATTATCGAGTGTGGATTGGCACCTCTGTGCTTCACTCTCTTCGATACGCCCTGTTGATACACAACGGTATTTGGGTACGTCTCAACCGGTCACAAAACTTTATCAAAACATTGTACAGCCGCGATTGGATTCAGCGTAGACTACAATGAGAAATGAATGTACTGCATGCGGGACTCAAACACACAGATTACCCGCTGGTGCCTGTCCATGAAGCCATACCGCTTTACCATCGGCCATATCCCTGGGCGGAGCAATGACGGAGAGACAGACATACAGACAGACACTATTAAGCGAACAAACCGTGGGAAAACTGTACTGTTGCATCCCTCGCGTTTACTTTAGTCTTTTGCTGCTAAACCCCGTCACTTTCACCAGAGAGGAACTCTGAAACATAAGACAGTCCTCTCTAGTTGTTTTTTCTCCGGTTTTCACAAAGCCTGACTTTATCTCTGAGTTTTTGGTTGGAGGCGCTGCGGCTCCAATGTGGAATATACCGGAGACACAGACCTTAATCAAAAAACTCTGACTTTGCATGTTCCGCTGCCCTCTGTTTCACCGAAACGTGGCTGAGTGAACACATACCGGACTGCGCACTTAGGATACCAGGCTTCTGGCTGCTCCGAGCGGACCGCACCATAGAGCTCACAGGGAAAAAGAGAGGAGGTGAAATATGATCCTATACAAACGAAGATGAGTGTACTGATGTCACAGTGTCAGAAAAGTCATGTGGTCCTCATCTGGAGTCCCTTTCCATAAACTGAAAACCCTTTTATTTACCGCGGGAGTTTTCCTCATTCATTCTGGTCGGAGTTTACAACCTACCACAAGCCTGTGGATCAGAGGCTGCTGGCTGACCAGATAATGGACACGGAAAGAAAACAGCCAGACTCCCTCATCATTATTCTTGGGGATTTTAACACATTGTCAGTTATCATTAGCATAGATTTAATCCCTAGGGACTGTAATATGCATTTTACATGCTTTTAATCTTTTGACCATTTTGACTGTGTTCATGCATTATGGCATGAATTTTGGCAAGTTTTTGTATTTATTTTTATCTTGTTATTTCCAGCCCAGTTCCTGCTGTAAACCTTAAATTCACTACAATTGTTACACTCAATCTATTAAGCGCAAACATTTTGCCACTGAAACTTGCAGAATATGCAGGTTTAATTCATCATTTATTCCTCTTATTGTTGTATTTAATATTTGTTTTGTGTTGTGTTGTGGTACTTGCTGGCTGTAACCCATATTGCCCCTTAAAGATAAAAACACTTTTGAACTCTTATTTAAAATATATACATAAATAGTACTGTACGACACACAAACACTCATTACATGTACATAAAATATACACGCATCACATACAGTACATACTGCCTGGCCAAGAAAAAGTCTTTGATGGAATAATCTGGTCATTCAGTATATTCAGGTAGTCAGCTGTCCTCATTCTTTGGACACATAATGTTGCTGAACCTAGACCTGACCAACTGCAGCAAGCCCAGATAATAGCACTGCCCCCATTGCCAGGCAGTGCATCATATTTTTTTCATAATTTAATATTTATCAAGAAATTACATGAATAAAGAGAAAATCGCTTCATTGAGTTTCTAGGTGATGCAGAGGATAACTGCGTGGTGTGATCCATGCTAGAAAATTAGAAGAAATACTTGGTGTAATCAGATTCACGTTGTCAAATAAAATTTTTGTTAATATCTGTAAATTTTTCCCCCTCCAGGTGCAGTGTGATTTTTGTCTCAGATGGGCAGATTTTTAATGTGCAGAATATGGCAAGTCTAACACACAATATACATGTGAAAAATGTATGAATACTTAAACAGTATGCGTAATAAATGGAATGTCTATTAAAAATGTGTAAAAGGTATAAAACGGAGTTCCAACAATTATTTTCAAGGACAATTAAAGTTTTTGAGAATTGCCCCAAATAGACATGGGTCATTAAAAGTGCTAGTAAGTGTAAGTAAAAACCACATCTGTAACAACAGAGTTCACACATTCAAGCCTTTGTTTACGTTTGTTTCCCGGAAGTTCTGTAAAACCAGTAACCTGCTATAAATAGGTGAAAATATACTCTCTTTTATCTGTCTATCTCAGGGGTCTCAAACTCAAATGACCTGTGGGCCACTGACTGTCTCGTCTGGTCAGTCGGGGGCCAGTCAAGTAAAAAAAAAAGCCCAACCTTTTTGGGAAAAGCAAACTGGTGTACGTTATGAGCTCAAAATTACATATCAATATGCTGTATTAATTACTTTTTTTAATATGTACTCTTGCCTCGTGTGAGCTTTTCTGTCTTTTATCCACTATTCTGAACAGCACTTTGGTCCACTGTGTTTGTTTTGTGCTTTACAAATAACGTTGGATTGGATCTGATAATTTCAAAATATAAGTGCTTGTTCTAATATGCAACAATAAAGAAACATATTTATGATGCAAAATTAATCTAATAATTTCAAAATAAAAACATATAGAAAAGACTCGTTACAACTTGATATTGTTTGGAGGGCCACATGCAATCGATTGGAGGGCCACATGTGGCCCCCAGACGGCCAGTTTGAGACCCCTGGTCTATCTTTTCATTTGGGATCAAGTCATCCATCCATATGGGGTAGGTTTCATCATCAGACCATCCTACCTGCATATATCACGTGGAAGCATATTCTGGTGGGTTCATTTTCTTCTTACTCCTCGGGCACATGTTAAGCTACATTAATAGACAACAAGTCCTGACCTCTTTTTGTCGCTAACCCTAGTTTGAAACATGTCTAACCAGCGAAGCTAGCTATATTACCATGTTGGGTACTTACTGTGATAAAATGCTCTCTCTGTGGCCGGTTGTGCAGAAAGTGGTTATCCGGTGGCGGGGCAGAAAATGGTCCAGGGGGCAAGTGTCTGGCAGGAGGAGGAATAGTACAAGACGCTTTGAGTGTGAAAGGAGGGCCGTGCGGTGGAGGAGCTCCGAATCGCGGCGGTGGAGGTCCGAATCGCGGCGGCGGGCCGTGTGACGGTTTGCCTGGTTGATACATGACCGTGGGCTGGTTAACTCATAGAGAAGAAACCAAAAACCCAAAAAGTTTCAGTACGAACGTGCTATTATTTTTATACAACTGCTCATGTGACGGTTTCACTGCGACTCCTCACTCCCGTTGCTACCGGAAATACAACAGTAACCCTCAAAGACATCCGGGGTAAAAAAAAAAAAAAGTCCACGGTGTCTCGGTTCTATTCTCTACATAATTTGTATCATGATTGTGCAAAACATTTTTATTCAAAATCATATTTTAAATATTTATTTAGACATCCCGGACAATATTAAACAAATAATAATAATAATTAGGGCTCACTCTTTCAACATAAAAGCCCAAATTCCCCCTTTTATCGATTCAGTGACAGGATGTAATTAATTTTTGAGCATTGTTTCCCTCGTGAAAACCTCTTCAAATATTCAACAACAAAACCTATTAAAAAAAAAGTTGAAAACTTCACTTTTCAACATAGATTTTTTATGTAACATAACAAAATAAAATATTTCCTGACAGGAAATGGGCCACACACATCCACCCTCACCACTGACAGTTAAGAATAAAATATGGACAATTAATTTTGTTTGGGAAACGTATACATTTAGCACAGATTAATGAAATAAAAACATTATCAACCAATGACTTATTGAAATAATTGTTATTGACAGTCTTACTTGACTCTGACAATCACACCACTGAATGACCAAAAGCGGTTCAACATCCTCATTTGAGATTTTATTGCTTATTTACACATTCATGCAAATCTTCCAACATCCAAATATTCACACCATTGTCCATTGTACAGGATGACATCTTTAATGTAAATAACAAAGGAGATTCCAGTGAAATCGAATGCAACAAAAATAAAGGCTGGAAAGAAGAGGCAATTGTCAAATTAAAGGAATTCTAAAAGTAATAATGATGATCACTTACTGTATGTTATTAACAGAGATGGAGCTCCAGCATCAAAATATTAGGAACCCTTTTTGTCTTTCAAAGAAATGTCCAATGTAAGGCTAATTGGGTGGAACAATGAGGTCAGAACAGCGCAGTTGGCTTTTTTTGGCCAGCTGTTGGCTTTTTACATTTCCAATAAGAACGCTCAGAAAACAGAGACACATCAAGTTGGATGGCAAAGCGTGATCCCTCTCTGCCGCAAAGATATTTCCTTTCCAGAACAGCCTAGAGTGCACTTTTTTAACCATGCTGAAAACGAAACACTGGAAGATAAGGCATTTTAAATCTATTTTAAATCCATTCACACATGATGAGGAATCCATCTTAGAGTGGACTCCGCTGAAATGCACCACTCTGGTTTCAACTAGTATACTGTCTGCCTTGATTGAAGCCAGCTTGGTTGAAGTGCTGTCCCCCCTGTTGGAAGAACTGTTCAAACTGTCCTCCTTGGTTAAAACTTGAGCCTCCTCTCCCTCCCCATCCTCCTCCTCCTCCTCCTCCACCGCGGCCTCCCCTACCCCTGGCCCCTCGACCTCCTCGACCCCCGCCTCTCTCCCAGCCTCCGTCTTGATGGTAATTGTCGTGGTAACTACCACCTCCTCCTCCTCCATGATACCCAGGGTCCTGGAAGCCCCCTTGGTTGCGCCCTCCTCCTCCGTAACCCCCTCTCCCTCCTTCCCCATGATGCCCTCCTGCATCCTGATAGTAGCCCTGGTTGTAACCACCTCTCCCACCTCCTCCACTTCCTTCTACCCAGCCTCCCTGCACCTTCCCCCCTCTGCCACCACCTCCTCTTCCACCCCTGTCTCCGTGTCCTCTCTCATAGCCTCCACGGCCACCTTGGGAGTGGTGATCGTAGCCCCCCCTGCCACCTGCATGCCCGCCCCCACCGTAGTATGCTCCGCCCTGTGGAGCATCTTGACGCTTTTGCCAAGAGGGCATCTCTGGTGGAGGAGCCTCAATCTCGCAGGGTCGGCCTCCCCTGTCTGGCACTCGGCCCATTCGTACCTGAGGAAGAGACACACATCAAATTAAGATGGTTTAAAGAAGGGGTGTCGAACTCAACACCCCAGTCGACGTGAGGGCCAAAGAGCATTTACTCTGGTCAAGATGGGGGTGGGTGTGAGGCTGAGTAATATGAGTTTAAGATTATAACACAATGTTCCATCATGATATTTCACAAGTATTAGTATCACATAAATTTATGTTGCAAAATAAATATTAATATCAAAAACAGACAACAGAATCTAAAATTAGGTCAATAACATGTGTACAACTCTACTAAACAAGCTTTTATACTCAACATTACATTCATATACACACACACACATATGTGTATATATATGTATATATACACACACATACATATATACACACATTGGAACCAACATGAACACCAGAGAGAACATATATGGGTGAAAAACAAGCAATTGCGAATTTGAGAGAAGATGGGAAATCAATCACAGCCAGTACAACCATTTGGGATGCGCTGAAGAAGAAACAAACCACTGTCTCAGGGTATTTAGTGCAGCAAAGCACTCACTTCCTTCACTGGATCCCTGTACCTGAAAATGCCCAGAACCAATTTTCTGGGCAATAGTCCAGCTGGCTCATCGAAAACCAGGAAGTGACCATGCATATTATCAATTTCAGTTCATGTCTAAAAACATCTTAAGAAAACATCAAATATTCAAACATTTCTAACTTAAGGGAAAAGCTGTTTCTCTGTAAAAGACAGTGTTTTGAACCAACCTTATTAATAGCACATGCAGTTTTCTCTCTTATTTTGCCGCTGCTTGTACGTAGGATCTTGGAGAAGTCTTGTCGAGCAGCCAGAAGATGAGCAACGGAAATAATACTTGTGGTGTGGAGTGTCGAACGCAAAGGCTGGTAAACTTTGGACAACTTTTCACCATGTGACTATGAAAAAGGCACACAGAGAAAAATCAAACAATAAGTAATATAATGATATATAGCATCATGAATACATTATCTGTGGGAGCTTGTCATAATATTGTATTCTGTGTAATACATGTGGAATGGGTCAGTTTAAATTAAATGTACAATGTCGATGGAAAATGTTAAAATTGTCTTTTAGTAGTTTCAACAAGGCCTAAAATGCACATGTTCAGTGTTGAAGTTCTCACGTCTATGGTGTAGCATGGTGCATCTAGATGAAGATCATTTAGAATGGATGTAGCAAAAAAGCGCATCCAAATGGACAAAAATAATCTCTGATTTTCAACATACCTTTGCTCTTTCAGACCAAGCAAAAGACTGCACTGTCACATCCAGGCGCTTCAGTAACATCTTTCTTCTGACTTCGTACTCATTCACTAGTGCCTGGTTTATAGCTTCAATTTTTTCCTAGAAAAATTTGAAAACAAGCACAATAGAAGAATCAGTCACTTCCACAGTGTTATTGTGTTTCTTTATCACTTTTCAGTATTTACCATGTGCAAAGGACCCAGGGCCTTCTTCATCAACGGCTCGCCTACATGATTTGGTGGGACTCGACTCATGGCTTCTTTCAGCTGAAAAATAAAACGTTGAACACACTTTATTAAACTACAGTGAGATAACAACTAAACTTGGGCCACACTGGATACAGAAGTGCTGCAAAGCATTGTGAAGCCCCGTCCGTTCTCTTCTAATCAGTGCGTGTCCTTATCATGTGTGCTCTCACCACACTGGCGGTGACCCCTGCAATACATTTTAGCTTCTGATGTACTCTTCTATCCCATATGGCATTGTTTCCCCCCCCCTTACAGCTTCTCCATCTTTAGGGGTCACCACTGCGGATGAACCACATAAACAGTATGATTTACCCGAGATTTTTACACCAGATGCCCTTATGGACGCAACCCTATTTATCCCATGTGTCATGAGCAAATGCATGAGAAAAGAACAAGGTGACAAGGTGAAGTGAACAAGGTGACATCAGTTTCCAGTCAGACAAAGTGGCAACCATAATCTTAAAATAGTAAGCGGCTAAAATATTGTTTTACTGTGTCCCCGCTGGCTGCAGCTAACATACAAAGCCACAGCACAGACGAGAGTAGACGGACATTTCATGTTTCAATAGCACAGCACATTTTTGATTCGTTCACTGTAGGAGCCAGAGTTCAGTTAGTTCAGTTCAGGGTTAGACCGCGTGTGGCTGATGCAAGATTGGACACTTGTTACAATGTCATTTCTTAACAGTTTTGTCCTTTAGATAAAAGCTACCATGGACACTTTGATGTCTTTGACGGCTATGATAGATAAAGGAAGATATGTACTAAAAAATTATCGAGCAGTTGGATGGGTGTGTCCGTTAAGAAGCTGTACTTTTAAGTTTTGGCCGACAGGTCACTACGTGACATTAGGTTACATTGTCTTATAGATCGTCATTCACAAACTGAACTGATGTGGATAGAAATGTAACTTGGATGTACAGCAAGTGGAAATAAATGTGCAAACGAGTACCTACAAGTCAAGCCAATCGAAACCTACTTACAGCTAACGACTATTCAGTAGCTTTGGAATTAAGTGTACTTTCGCCACTACATTCACATTTTTGCATCAATAGCTATATTCGCTTGACAAAACACCGTCTTATACAATGATGCAAAAAACAATCAGCTTCGAGATTCTCCCACTGATGTAATACGTTGTTTATGTACATAAGAATAGCAGAAAAATGATCTCTCGGCACAAATGATGCAAATGTCGTGGCGCGATGCAAAAAGTTGAGTTCAGTGTGAACGCAGCATAAGAGCGAGTCTGTATTTAGCCAGTTCTGGTGAAGGGAGCAGTGTTGTTTATGCTTATTAGTTTTAGTCACATTTAAGCAGTGTTGGGAACGTTACTTTAAAAAGGTAATTAGTTATAGTTACTCACTACTTGTTCCAAAAAGTAACTGAGTTAGTAACTGAATTACTCTGTAATAAAAGTAACTTGTTACCAGGGAAAGTAACTATTTGCGTTACTGTTAAAAAAAAGTTGCTATATGTCAAAGAATTTGAATTTTTTTGTGCAGTTTTCACAAGTCAGTTGAAATGAGTAGAACAGACAGATGTTTGTACATAACTTTCTATATTTATTGCACGTCGACAGACGGCAAGATGTTTATCCTGCACTTCAAGTGTTATCTTTGTAAGAAAAGTAAACAGTTACACCATATAAAGTGCATTTAACTCTAGCAAATTAAATCAAACTCTCTCAACCTGAGACAACAAAAGTAAACTTTTAAATAACAAAAAAGTGTAACACTGCATTTTAGTCATTTCTATATGTGATAGTTTTAGTCGACGGAAACTCAAAGGTTTTAGTCCAGTTTTAGTAAAAAAAATCATAATCGCTTACCTCGTTATTAAACTAGGAGAATAGTCTTTTAACAAATAAATTTAGGTCAATAAGTATTGGAGATTGTTGTTGGGCAGAGACCTTTTATCTTTTATGAATTGATGCCTACTTCATCATACAAGAGTGTCACACATAAGATGTGAAAATGGAATTTCCTCCTCCAGTGGTGCACCGCGACTGACTCTAGATCGGCTTGGAAAGGCTCTGGGTTGTCGGTGCACCCGGGGGACGGGGTCCCTCTGCAGTGAGGCGTGACTGTCTATCAGAGCGGACTGTCCTCAGTGTGCTCCAACCGCGTTGTGTCACCAAGACGAGGAGCGAGGGGTCGGCAGCGATGTCGCAACCCACTTGGGCCGTCTTGATACACGGACCAAGGAATTTTCGGTTTTAATTGCCATTACGCGCAGATTATGCACACAATGAGCAGAAATGCATTTTGAAAGTCTGACAAACCACCCACTAACATTTACGTCAAATTCCAACTAAAACTCACATCTTCGTCACCGTCTCGTTATAGTCATGAAAACAACACTGGGAGGGGGCATGCAGGACATTTTTTTTTTTTCCCCGAGTACTACTGACACCTACTGACCTTCTTCTCTATTCCACTGAAGAACTGGAACATGGTGATGTTAGAAGGAGGCTTGGACATGCCCAGTGCCACGCAGATGCCTTTCAGTTCCTGGAACACGGGGCTGCCCGACTCCTGGCCTTTCTTCTGAGGTTTGTTCACCAAGATCATCCTTGACGCCTCCAACTCAGACAGCAGAAAGGCTGAGACACAAAACAATTAGGTTTTAAAAGACAATCCTTCAGGTCATATTTAAACATTTGTATATACTGTATATCTGTTGGGCTGTGTGATGAAGTGAAAAAAAATATCACCTACAGGTCTTTTAATACCCAAATGACAATGATTCTGACTCTTTTTATTTAGGGATATGAGCTGCATCTACAGATACACAGATGTTGAAATCAGTATTAGATATCAGCTGAAACAATTAATCGATTATTAATCAATTACTAAATTAATCGACAACTATTTGGATAATCGATTCAAAGCTTTTTTCATGATTAAAACAAGATTTCTGATTGTTTAAGCTTCTTAAATGTGAGTATATTCTTCATTTCTTTGCTCTGGATAACAAAGAAATCATTCAAAGAAAAAACAAGACATTTGAGAACGTCATTATTTCCGGGTTTGACGAACACCGATCAACATTTTTCAATCAACCAAACGATTGGGCCAAACGATTAATCAATTATGAAAATAATTCAATTATAAACAATTATGATGAATGATGATTGTTAGCTGCAGCTCTAGATATCAGTCCAAAACTAGTATGAGAATGAGAAGACACTGCACATGATCAAGATTTCCCATGATCATTAACATCAATGGACTCAGTGTTTCCACAACCATTAATGTGGGGTGGTACTTCTTGAAATTTTTGGGACTTTTTTGGGTTTCTGCGACTTTAAGTTAAAAAGTGGCTATTCCACTGGATGTGATTGCCTGCTATGTCCACATCCACATGAGACAATGTGGGTGTCTCATATCACATGGGGTGTAATACTGTGGAATAGCCCACAGCGGAACCCAACAACACTTGTTTACACATTACAGAGATGTGAAAAAGCCTCATTATACTCAGGAGCAGGAGACAGTCCGTGCGATTGAGAAGCCTCTGGCCGATGTTTCCACTGGTGAGGACAGAGTAAGGACAGGCCAGCTCGGACAAAAGACCACTCATCTCCAGCTGGAAGCCCTCCGCCTCACTTGGACCTAGAAAAGAGAGAACAAATACATTTATTTTTTTATTAAATGTGTCCTGACACAATCAACTAAATGTACTAGTTTGTCACTGTTAGTATACTTTTGATTGATTTCTTTCTAGTGATGTGATTGGCAGTTGAGAAATGCAGCATTAGGAGTCATACACACGGAATAGTTCAACAGAACTGGCGTTACAGGAGCACTGCAGTTTTTTGTGCTACTTTGGGAAAAAGATGTCATAGTCCCACCTCTCTCTTGCTCTTACATACAATGTCCCCAATGTTCCTAACCCTAACCAACTTCATGATAACTTTTATATCCTTCCTATGCCCTGGTCTCTGTGATTGTAAACAGTGAATTGTATACTTTTTCAAATAAAGATTTATTTAAAAAAAAACATTTGCATGCAGCGTATTCTGCTTTAAGAGCATGCTCAACGCCTCCTTCTCCTTTTCTGTAACAGCCATTTGGGGGGGGGATTTGTGTGGACAAATAAATGTCTTGAAACAATGCTGTGTTTACAGAATTTTTGTAAAATAAAAGGAAAAGATTGTACATGTAAAGTTCTGTTTCCGTGTGGATGAGGCATTGGTTACAATTGTCACTTATATTGAAAAGAAGTGATGTAAGGGAAAATCCAGTATTACATGTCCAGTCAACAATACACCTACGTTATGTTGATTGTATTAGCAGCATTCTGGTGGACCTCAGATAGAAGCCCACAATAGTGATCTAAAACATACAGAATATAACCCCCATATTCAACCAATGTAAGCACACTGCAGAATGAAACATTTAACACAAATAAGTAGATATTATGTCTTTGCTATTATTATCAACTGCAAGCTGCCAAATAATAGCTCTTGTATTACTATTCAATACATTCATTTAATTCTGTATTGGGGCAACATTACTTGATAGTGATAAAAAAATGTCTTTACTGTTAGTGGCATGGACATTCTCCTCCAACTTGCAGTAGAGTCTAAGCTCTGAGACAAGCCAGGCACAAAGCTTAGTAAACTCAGGTGATGCTGCTCCTTCGCTCACAGCAGAATCTAGAGCTCCCTCCTCCAAAAGACTGCCTTGGTACCTGAAGTGACAAACACACACACAAAAAACATGTTGACATGAGCCTGGTGGATAAGGACAAAGTCAATGTGTTTAAAAAACGTGGGCTTATTAAGTTTTAATCATTTCTAACAGAGCAAGAAACCCCAGTAAATATTCACATTTAAGAAGGAAAATGTTGAGCAAGAAAAATCAAGTGAGAAGTGAAGGACTTCCATTCAAATAAAGTTCTTTTTGCAACCAGTGCAGTCGGCCCCAGGTGGCTAACTACTATCATCCTACATCCTAGGCTTCACTTCTCAAACTAGAAAGCTCCGTCCATTTCTTATACACAGTCTATGCCAACCATAATCATGAGAAGCACATCTTGGATAGAAGATTTTATTTTTCTGATCATGCAGCGATACTATTCAAAAGCAGTGGTACTGACCAGTAGCACGAAGATATCGACTCATAAAGTATCATATCGTCTCATAACTATTGAGGAATTGTGATAACTGATAAACAACTGATATTTTAAATAATTACATAATTATAAATGAAGTTTTAGATTATAAGTTGATCAGTGACTATGATAACTAAGATAAAACAAACATTTGACAAATTATTGGATTTAAAAAATGAAATATTTCTACTCCAATGACAGACTACTTTGTGGTGCATCTATAATCACAAGGTGGTGGCAGCAGCAGCAATAATTTAGCTAGTGGACTTCATGTGTGTTTGCAGAAGTGATGCAATTGAAGACCTTTATTGAATGTGTCTTGAAGCTGCTCCTCTACGTTCAACAGGCTATAGATCCTGCAGTGAGGACATTTACCAGGGTCTTTGAATGCATTTTGTTTTCTGCCTCCATTAGTTCAACATGCTGGGGAACCAGTGAGGTGCACAGATGGAAATTAAAAAGGGACCTACAGGAAAAAATGTAATGGTTACTAAGTGCATACTGGGGCCAAAGGCAGCCCGGCCCTGGGGACTTAATTTCTTGTAGATCTCAACATGGACCTCCACACATAATTGTTTAATTAATGTCTATCACAGAGATGAGTATTTTCTATACAGCGCTGAATATCATTTACTCCATGGACACCCCGTTGGGACACAGTCATGTAGGGGCAGTAGGGAACTTCATAACAGCACCCTTTGTGACTGGAAGGTTTGGATTGGATTGGAAACAAATTTGCAAGGGCATCTTATAGTGCACTGCATCACTTTTCTCCACTAGGAAAGGCACGATCAATTTGTTTAATTTATATAACATTATATTATTATATGATATATTATATATACTCTAGAGGGCACTTGAGCATGCTGCGTTTTTGGGGCTGCTCCCTGCACCACCCTGTGCACGCCACTGCTGTGAACCATGAATTATTTCTTCACCCCACAGTGTGGGAGTGAATGAATTTCTTTGGTGGCTCTGTGTGTCTGTGTGTTCTTCCGCACTTGCACTTGCCAACATGACCAACAGAGGCCGCCAGAGGTTTGTTGCGTGAATGGGGTGAAGTCTCTCATCTCTGATTGCCCTGTTGTCACTAGCTGTGCTGGAGTTTAGAGTATTTGAATATACTAACAGCATTTCTGCTACAAATGCCCATCCCTGTTTACAATGCCAGCTCATATCGGGCATCAGGCAAAGGCAGGTTACACCCTGGACTGGTCAAACAGCCCATAACAGGGTCAACAGGGACAACCAACCACTGACACGAACATTCACTGTGAGGCTGTGCATCTACTCTGGTCTCATGATTCGATTCCCTGGATCTCAAGTGGATCTAGTTTCATAGAAACCATTAAGCGACCCCCTGAGAAAACCGACGGCTAGTAATGGAACCAATGACCTGCACTGACATGAACCATGACAGGAGCAGGTTCCGCTGACACAGCTTCTGGCACAACACGTAAAAACGTGCGGAAACAATTAGCACTATTAACACCAACACGTACACAGCGCCACACAGCCATGGAGCACAACTCTATCCATTGCTAAGCTAACACAACAGCAGGTTAGCCGTTCAGCTAAGTCACAGCTACATAGCACCGCGCTGGCTAAATAGGACCGAGAGAGAGTGGGCTGACATTTGGAGAGAACATAACTGCGAACCAGCAGCTAGTATTTGATTATTTATACTTACCCTAAGTCTTCGAGAGAGACTATAATGTCATTCTCCATCCCAGAGACCTACAGTTCTACTGTAAACCACGTACAACGAAATACGCTTCTCACATCAGCCAGCTCAGCTGTTACTGATACACGTTTTACTTCCCCCACTTTCTTCTACGGATCCACAGACAAGCATTTAAAGCGTTTTAGCACCATCTATCGGACCGGAATAAGTGAAATAACGGTGCCGGTGTTGTGCCGAAAAGGGACTGCTTGTCGAAAAACGACTGCCCCTGACGTGAACGCGCATCACAGTTCAGAGGAAGTGAGCGTAGGTCTACTCGCAGATATAATATACGGGTCAGCTGTTACTGTGCAATAGAAATGTCCTGTAGCCCAAGTGAAGAGGCTACGGAACAAGAACGGCGCAGATTAAAAAAGTAACCTGATGTTTTCATAATGTAGGCTAGTTGTCAACGAGGGGGGTAGATGCTTTACCTTGCCTCTTGTATTGTTGTTGTTGTTGTTGTTGTTGTTATCGTTGTTGCAATGTGATTTTACACCGCTTTGATCTATAAATCATTTGATCTATTTCAATACCTCAGTTTCAATGATTTTATGAAGATTAGGAAATAAATGCAGAAAACAATGTGGAAAGTTTTAACGTCATATTAGATAGCAATCATATAACACATAATGAGAAATCAGTAAGTGTAGTATATAAAGAACTGTAACTGTAACGGATTGCCTTTACATTCTGCATAACATTCTCTGTGTTTGCCAGATGCATGTACAGTGAATTTGGTCAAAAAGAGTTATAGGGTGTAGTCAGCCAAAAGGTGACTGCACCCTATAAGGCTTTATTGCAAGGAGTGATATTGACCAAATTCACTGTACATGCACCTGGTTTCCTCTACTGTTCATGCTGAAAAGACAGAGAATGTAACCCCTACCAATCCAGAGTTATAGGGTACAGTCACTTTTCGGCAGAAAAATGAAAATTATTTGCACTTAATTTGAAATTATTTTTTAGAAAACTGGTTGGATGGTCGTTTGCACCTTATTTGAGTACTATTTAATAGATTTTGTATGTGAATGTGACTTTGTATAATGGGGTGTGTTCTATGTGTTCTATGTTTATTATCTGTTTTAAATGTACTGTGCATTATGTATATTTACTGTGTCATATATATATATGTGTCATATATATGCACATTCAAGCCTTTATTACCTCTATTATATGTGTATACATACATACATATATATGTATATATATCTTATATTGGTATTTGTCTTAACATACTCTAATGCAGCTGTAAATATTTATCTAGTTTTTGTTTATAGTTAAGTGTTATTTTTCTGTTATTAGTTGGAGCAACTGTCATGAAACTCAGTTTTTGGCCCCTGAGTTGACTGAGCATTTCTGTGTCTGATTCTGTTATTTTAGGAAAAGTTGCTTCAGAGTGCAGTTACTGCTGCGATCTGAGATTAAACAAGCTTCGCAGAGGGACGTGGGACCTCCTCTTCCTCAGTGAGGACACGTGATGTGAAAGTTAAGTCAGGTTTGTTGTTGTTGCTTTGCAGTTCTGTGGGTTAAAGCAGGCAGCACGAGCGTTAAGCGTGGAAGAAAAACCAAGCACACCACGCACGTTAGTTTTTAGAATAAGAGAACGTGTTTGTTTATTTCCACCATTATCAATATTAGCAATATCAATATCATAACAATGTTAACAGTGATATTAAACGTGTTTTGTACGAGGAGATAAATAGGAAGCGCAAGTAAACTTTTTTTAGTTCACATTTTGAAAATGAGACACAGGTATCTTATCTTGAAAAACCCAGGCGGAAGTCGCGTGATTGTTACGTGAGAATTGACACACACAGAACAAAGCAGCAGCGAATATTTTTGCCAGGAGGAGTTGAGGAACATGGAGCGAGCCGGCGTCCACCTACATTCCTCGTCTCAAACTTGGAGGAAATGTTTTGTTTGACTATTAATTCAACTTAGAAGAAGCGGAGTTAACGTCGACACGGGGCGACAATGGTAGCTACATTCCCGGCATCTTCTCGGAGCAGCATAGTTGTCGTGTGCCAAACTGGAGCCACACGCACTCCTTAAAAGGTACAGTCAAAGTTAGCTTTTCTTTGTAGTGTCAGTTCACAGTTGTTTGTACAGTTGTGTTTTTGTTTTTAAATCTTACTTTAAAACTACAGTGTCGCTTTTGTGTCAGTGCCAAAGCAGCAGAATGTGGGAGGACTCCTACGGGACGTGTTGTTGTACGTTTTATCGCCACCTGTTGCGCGACGTCATCCACAACAATTTCCTTCGGGATAATAAAAGTATTCTGATTCTGATTCTGATTCTGATTCTGATTGTGATTCCGATTGACCATGCGTAACATTAAACTAACATTTATCTTAATAATAACATGTTTTCTATAGGACGACCGGTAAAACCTGAAGCGGGATTTATGATTTTTCAATAATCCTCAATTCGGCGTATATCGGATTGAGCATAACAACAATTAATTAGTTACCAAATATCTTAAAGACAATGTTTCCCAAACTTCAGACATGGTGACCCGCTTTTTAAAGATGGCAAACTATTGTGACCCAAAATACATTATAAAGATTATAATGAGCAGATCTCCGTTTCTGTAACCCCTAATATCATTTTGCATTGGCAGACAAATCATTTGTACGCAATGCTTGCTAAATTGATTAAAACTTTACTTTAACTTTAGCATATATCTTAATGAAAAGGTTGTTAAATTATGCAGATTTCTTTGGGCAATCAAAAACATCTCCTGTGACTCATCTGTGGGTCCTGAACCAGTCTTTTGAATCACTGGTTTAGGGTGGTGTTCCTCTAATGTTTTATTTGGGGAACCCTGTAGCAACCGATAACGTAATAACGGCCAATAATGTAATATCGGCCAATAACGTGATCATTTATATGTAATAAAACCAATAACGTAATGAATTGCCAATAATGTAATAAAGTTGTTGAGCCAATAACGTATTAACTTTTTGCCAATAACGTAATAACTTATCACGTTATTGGCCGTTATTACGTTATCGGTTGCTACAAACCCCTTTTCTTAGATTGAATTGAGCGTAATGTAATGTTTCTGGCAGAACCAATACTTTGTATTGGAAAACTAGTAATTAGAAAGATATATATTTATTTCATGCATAAATAACAACTTAATTTTGTGTTGGTTGAAATTATTTGACATCCATATTTATCTCAATAAAAACAGTTTTTTTTTTCTCCTGTTTTAAAATTTAAGGAACTTCTTAGGGGCGACAGTGGCTCAGTGGTAGAGCGTGTTGTCTATAAGGTTGTGGGTTCCTGGCTGGTTCCCTAACCTCACATTGCTCCTGACGGCTGTGCCAGCAGCGTATGAATGGGTATGAAATATGAGTGATAGAAAAATGCGCTGCACATAGATGCGTGTGAATGGGCTTTGAGTGGTCATCGAGACTGGAAAAGCACTTTATAAACACAGACCATAGGCAGAAAAAAACAGAAAAAATTTGTTACATAGAAAATTTCAACATCATTTTCAAACATTCATTTTATTGTATGTGTTATATCTCATTGCTTGTGCAATACATTCACTTATACATACACTATCAATATACTGCTTATTGAACCTTATATATATATAGGTTATATATATAATATATATATAGGTATAGGTTATATTGATTTAAAAAAAAAGATTTAGATGTATGTGACAACATATACTGTATACATATACTTGTGTGACTGAATAAATGAGATCTCTTATCTCCTCATTATATTCACCAGGATATCTAATTATATTTTACAATACACACATTTAGAAAGAAAAATGAAATTGTCATCAATCATTAATATTGTACCATGCTTTCAAAGAAAGCAACATTGAATCCAGCGTTCACATGTATTTTGCTTCATGGTTGAGAGTTTAGATACTGAAGCTGCTGCCTGTTGTTGGTTCACATCCATCCTCATGCTAGTTTAAATCATAGGTGATAGTTTAGCTAATCTTAATTAGTGATGAGCTGATATGGTGCTCAGTATAAGTATCGGCCTGATTTTGGTAAAAATCGCTGAATACCAATTTAGCTGAGTCAGGTTGTGAGCTGTTTATTTCCTCATTATGGGTTTCACATTTGAAATTACGTGAAATGAAACAAAGGTCTAAAATGACAAAATGTTGTGTTTCATGTACAAATCAGGGTCAATTCACAATTCACTGCCTGTTGAAGTGTGGATTATCATTATTATTATTATTATCATGGCACAAACAATGAAAATTAACCAGCTCTTTCATGAGCTGCAGAGGTGTAGTACTATACAAAGTGTTGAATTATGATTTATGTAAAGAGCCTTTAAAAACGAGAAAGCAGTTTGATCTTATTCTCCAAACTCTCATAGCCTGGATGACCTGATGATTTATGACTCAACTTACTTTACCCCTCACAGATTGGTGTTTTCTCTATTGTTTGCATGGTAAATACACTTGTGTTTAAATGTTTTTTTTCTCGGGGTGTAACCCTACCTATTATTTGCTGTATTTATATACTTGTGTGTTGTAGATACTTGTAGAAAAAAAAGAGTATTTGTTAGCTGGTACTGGCCAAGAACTTGGTTTTCCAATCTCCTCAGAATTCTGCTAATGTACTTAGTGCTGAGTGTTAGGGCCACAGCAGACTAGAACCAATGTCTGTCTCAAACTCAAGTCAGGAATGCAATATGAGCACATTGCCTTGGTAGTCCAGTTTCTTGTTTGACCACCTTTCCTGATGTTTGCTTTATGTGCTCAGGGACAATGACATCGTTTTGACAAAAAAATACAATAAATGCTCGCATGATTTCAAGGCACAGGAAGATTGAGGAGAGTATCTAGTTTGGAAACTTCAGAGACTCGATCATTCATCAGAAACACTGAAGCTGTAATGAAAAGTATTATTCTCTTAATCCTTCAGTTTTAGGAGCAGGAGCTGCATTGTTTATTGGTGAGAGAATCTTCTGTGCTAATGTACAGGCTATATACATTCATTTAACATATATCTTCTTAGTTTTTATGATTTTCTACATTGTAATTTAAAATTGAAGAACAGAGGTTTGAAAGAAAGTTTATTAATTTACATAGTAAATGAAAAAGTCAAGAGTTAATATGTGTAATTAAAAAAAAATCATTGAGTTCCAGTGTTAGACTTGAACTGTATCTGACCATAAATTCCAGCAAAACCGAAACCCTAACCTCAACATGTGTGGCACAGTTTTAGTTCCTTTTTTTGAGCATGACCTTTGAGATACTGTACCTCTCAGAGTCTTCTAACTAATGGCACATTTCCACCGGCTCTACTCGCCTCGCCTCGCCACGGCACGGTTTAAGTAGCGTTTCCACTAGTACTATTTTAGTACCTGCTAGTACCGGTGAGGTTCCAAGCATGCTGAGTAGGTAACTATGCGATGATTGGTCAGAGTCCCGTCACAGGAAGAGACCTCCCACACAGAAATCAAGCGGAACAATGCCGAACTGTAGATGACTTAAAACTACTTAACAATCCTAAAAACGTGGGTTAATCTCCAACAACTACCAAGGAAACCTCTATATTTAACAGGAGTCTTTTAAAGTGGAGTGGTGCATTTAGGGACAGCGCCGCTGATCGCGAGCGGCATCACAGACCGATGCCGCTGTGGAGTAGGAGTCTGTACTCCGGAGACGTGTGGACAGAAATCAAGCTGCAACAGTGCCGAATTGTAGATAAATTAAAACTACTTAGTCTCAGGATCCAGCTGGTGTTTCTCAAAATACTGTCTGAAGAGTTTGATGAGTATAAGATTGCACAGCTTTTCTATTTATCCTGAAGAGATTTGCTGAAAGGTGGAGGCTGCCCCTCACACTGAAATCTCTTGTTGAGCTCACGCTCTGTCGATGGAGAGCACATTGAGGAACTGTTGAATGGTATAAAAGGTTTTGCTTACTTCTGTCACCCACTGGAATTGGCCCCTGACCCAGTTTAGTGTTGCAACCCACCATTTGACGATAACATAAACCAGTCTGTGGAAGTGTAGGCTGCTAAGTGTGTCACTGGGCACTTGACAGTTTATTTTCTTGACTGACGACAGTGAATCACACTCAAAACACACAAATGTCTTGTTCCAACCAAAACGATCTGCCTTTTTGTTTTTACAAGACGGGTCTTCCCAACAGATTCCCACTGGAGGTGTGAGGAGGAAAGGGGTGGGGGGGTGAGATGAAGACCAGCCTGTCTACTGCCTTCTGTCCCTGTGTTGACATGTGACTTTCATTCACAGACAGTTCAGACCGAGGGCACACTACACTCACCATGTCTTCCGTTACTGTCCGTCGACCCTGCAGGCAGGAGAAGGGCAGTTTCTTCAAGGTACTGTACATTCATTCATTTGTGATGTTGTATTGACACACAGAAGTGAAATAATGCTGTAATCGCTGCTCAGACAATGTTCAGCTTTAAGTTCAGGTGTGAACGTACTCAAATATGTCCTGCACCTTCAGACCACATTTGCATGTGTTGTTGGTATACTTTTTGTAGTAAGTGTGTGTGTTACATAGCCAGCGCTGATTGTGCTTTTACCCCCTGAACATAAAAACCTGCAGGCTCACTCTCAGTGAAAACATGGCTTCCAGCGGGGATACTAGGAAAAAGACTTTAGTCAATTAACATAAGACTCTCCTTATTAACCACATTCCAGCTTACATCCATGCTGGCATCAAGTCAAATGGAATCATTCCATAATAAAAATAAAACTTCAATACCAGGTTTAAACGGTTATGGGCAAGGCTGCTTTGTTTGGGGGCAGCAAACCCTACAGTTATTGGGTAAAAACTGGACAGAGGAGGGCGGAGGAGGGCGGAGGAGGAGGAGGAGGAGGAGGAGGGAGGAGGAGGAGGAGGAGGAGGACTCTGTTTGATCACTTTTTGTTCTCGTGAAGCTCAATTTCTCCTGAATTGCTTAACAGAAGGAAAATAGAGAAGTGTGCATTGGATTCATCAGACAAAGTGAAACAAGGCTCTTATCAAATATTCTTTACTCAAAAACGTCCTCATTGTGAGTTCCAGATAATTGGTACTAGGTACTTCTTTTTAGTACCTGCTCTGACGAGGTGATGCGTGATGGCCACTGATTGTTCAGAGTGTCGTCACAGGAACAAATATCTGACACAGAAATCACGCCAAACTGCAGATCAGTTATAAAGACTTCTTTAACAATCCTAAAAAACGTGTGTTAACCTCCAACAACAAAAAATCTCAATATTTAATCTCAATATTTAACAGAGGAGTCTGGTGTATTTAGCGTCAGAACTGCTGATCACAAACCCTGCCGGTGTATTTCAGACCGACTGATTCTTATGATTCAGTTACACTGAAAACAACTGCTTCACTGGTCACTCGTTTGTGTGTGCGTGTGTGTGTGTGTGTGTCGTGTGTAAAACAAAGTTACCACAGTTTCATGCAGCCGTGCAGTGATGACTCCGCCCACGTTGCGTAGGTACTATTTCTGTTGAGGAAAACCAGTTTTTTTTCTGCCGATAAGATTCTTGATTTTGGTGTTTGTATCACTTCAGTTTGTTCTCGAGTTCTCGATAATTGAAAAAACCCATTTCTGTTAAATAAGTGACTCATTTTCATTGTTTCCCTTCTCTTCTGAAACAGTGGCCATGATGTTACTCAACAGACACATGTCACAACAAGAGAGAACTGGGAAATTAGCCAAGTGACGTCAGAGTCACGCTGGAAAAAAAGATTGAAAATGAAGTGCAAGTAAATGCTCTTCACGTACACGTCCTGTGTCTCTGATGCGTTCTGTAAGGATGAGTTATACTCACTATCCAATGCATCCCAGGGATACAGCTGATGATCTCCATGAAGAATAAAAGGCACATAACACATAACATTGTGCAGTTAGATTGTTGTTTGCTATTTAAATATTGAACCACCAGTCTGCCACAGAATCATACTATAGTTGTAAGTGTAAGTTGGTAACTTGGCTTCTACCATGAGTTTCAATTCCAAACAATGGAGAGTGACTTCGTGGTTTCTGTCGTCAGCACAGTTATGTATGTCTTGCCACAGACTTTGTTTATATACATCGTTTCCTCCCAGTGTTCCTTTGTATGTAGTAGGAAGTCTCTCTCTCTCTCTCTCTCTCTGTTTTGTATTCTTTCAGGTTTTTATCCACACAGAACTGACATTTTGTGGAAATGAAATGCCATTTTTTAAGTTTTGGTGTTTATAACCACTACATAGTCACAGTAGCACCTCTGTCTTGCTCTTCATGGTTCATGATAACATTTATTTAATTTCCTTTGTCACTTTAGTCCTTAGTGTAATGTAAACTTAGTCAAATAAAACGTATTTATATAATTAAAAACATGTACGCAGCGCAGACGCTTTATGCACACGCTCCATGTCCACTTCTAACTGTAACACTGCCACATAGAGGCCTGACATATGCACTACAGCGTTTTTTATTTACGGAAAAAGATTCTATTGGGAAAGTTGCGTTTCCGTCTGGATAAGGCCACGGCGGTGCCAATTCACAGATGTTACCGTGTAGTTTTTCTGTACTTATTCATTAAGCGTTTCTGTTTGTCTCATTGCAGTTGATCGACTCGTTTGCCTTGGAAATTGGCACATTGAAGAAAGAGATGGGTAAAAAGACCAAACCTGCTGAAGAGGACCACAAGGCAGACAAGACACTTCTTGGGTGAGCTTGAGTGCTGTGTCTATATGAAGGGCACTGGAGGTAGATGTGCAGACGTTTGGGTTTTGGAGGGTAAACCGTGACTTTGCCAGGTCACAGATACTGTACACTGCGCCTCTTCGTTTCGTTACATTTGATCAAATACCAAACCTGCAGCTTATTGCACAATCTGTCTCTCAACACTCCACTCTAAGCACATTTTGAGTTTGATGGCAAGTTCAATCAGGGGCATGAATACTCCACCTGAGCCTGTTTGGACTTGGAATCTTGAGTTCAGGCTTGGTTTGGACAAACATTTTGAAATAGTTTTTAACTTGGGTTAAATCACAGAATCAATATAAAATTGATTACAAAAAAATGAAAATTTTTGCTTGTGGTCATATGCAAAGACCTCACTTGAGGCTTCTTCAGAGACATATTGGACAAAACCAAATTATTGACAGAGATACATGACCCAATACTCATATTCTGTAATAAAATTGTAAAACCTAAGCCGTGCCGTGCCATGCCGAGAAGAGCTGGGATGGAAAAGGGCCATTAATGTACCAGTACACATACCTTTTCCCCAGAGTGAGAGGTCCTGAGAGGTCAAGGTCTGCTGTTTTTGTTATAATGTAGGTTTCAACATGCAGAAGCGGAAACTATGAAAGGTGGTGGAACAATTGCAACTGCAACGTTTTCCTTTATGTATTTGTTACGCTAAGCACTTTTTGCATTATGTGTGAGATGAATTAATCGTTTCAGTGAATGATTCAGTTCAGTTCGTTCACCTGTATGACACAGCGCTATCACTGAGTCGCTCAGTGCTTCTTGCATAACTGGAGCGCGGACTGAAACACGACTTAACTGATCGACAAACATCAAACATCGTGCTCACATTGCAGCTTAATACAGTACATGGCTGATTCTGTTGTCTTAATAAGGTACCATCCACTGACATGGAGTATTTCTCTACCAGTCACTGCATTGCTGAACAATTACGTGCAGACATTTAAAAAAAAAGCACAAGAAACTTTGATACAGACAGCTGTTTTTTGTTTTTTTAAATTCATAATTCATGTTTGTTTTTGGGTCTAAGTGTATGTGTAGATGTAGATATGACTCTTGTGTCCCAACCTGTTATTGATGTTTTACAGTATGTTATGTACGTGGCTACCAGCAGAGAGTGCTCTTGATGGGCCTTGGTAGTGTTTTAGGTATTGTGTGTGTGTGTGTGTGTGTGTGTGTGATGGACACACCATGAAGCATAGCTGTCACAAAGCTATGCCAGGAATCACTCTTCCCCTCACTCTTTGAATCTGGATATTATCAACATGTTCAATCTTTCAGAGAACTCCTGACAAATGGGTGGTAATAATGTCAAATAGGATTACTGTGTCATTGTGTGTATAAACTTTCCTCCATACTGTGATATTCAGAAAGTACCTGAAAAGTGTGAGAAAGTGGGGAAAAAGGCTGGTCACCATAACAAATTCAATAATCCCAGTAATTTATGTACTTTAGGAGTCTTGTGTGTGTCTGTGTGTGTGTGTGTGTGAGAGAGAGAGAGTCAGGGGGAGGTAAAGCGTTGTGCGTAGAGAGTGAAGCAAGTCAGTACTTGTAGAAGAGGTGGAAAACTATTAGAGTAATTTAGGGATGTTCCGGTCCGATATCAGCCAAAACGAGTATCGGATTATATCGTACTGCCTCTAAAATCTCCGATACAAGCAGTCCATGTGCTACTGCTATTTCAGAGGTTAAACGTGTTTCTTTAACCTCTGAAATCAGAGGCTACGAAGCCGCACTGCGAGCGTGAGCTAGCTATCACCAAACTAGCTCATCCTGAGGCGAGCTGCTTATTATTATTAAATAAACCAGCGCCACCTGTCGACTTTCAACAGCCTCCGTTTGTTAATTATACCCCAAAAACCAGCCATGCCAAGAGCTTTTCTATGTTTTAAATGTGTCCTGAAGCTCCACACACACCTGTTACCTGGGAAACACGGGTGTTCTGAAAACACCCCCATTAGCACTTGGTACTTTCCTTCTGATGAAATTAATGTGGAGTTGCATCATTCCGTAGATCATTTCCTGGCCAAATACTTTTGTCCAGCCTTCACTTCTGGGACAGATGGAGCCATTTACCCCGATTTACCCCTCCCAATAGTGGTAGTTTTTACTGAGATTTCTTATCAAGTGTGACTTGGCCATTAATATTACAGATGTCCTGTGGTAAAATGACATAACTCCACCCCTCCATGTAAGACTGATCCCGTCTGAATAGGGCTTAAGTCACCTCTCATAGACAGAATAAGCAAAAAGCTGTAAACAGAGCCCAGAGCAGGTGCACAAGTGTTATTGTCTCTCTTAGATCACTTGTTTTACATTGTGCTGAGAAATTATGATGGAATTATTCATCAATAACAACAAAAATGTAAAAAAAAACCTCCCTGCTGTACCTTCAAAGCACCATTGTAATAATTTCTAAGTATGACACTCACAGGCACTGCAGGTTTATGTTTGTATGACCCTTTTTTTTTGGTTTTGATAATACAGTTAACCAACTTTTGTCAGTGCAGTACTTTCAGCTGTAGTCAGAACACAAAGCTTCTCCTCGCACTGCTCATGTATTTCCTTTGAAGAAAAACAAGAAGGAAGTATGGATTTTAGGGGTTTTTGTTATCAGAATCAGAAATACAGATAATGATCGTTGTCGGGAAGTCTGGGTGTTGCAGAATAGAATAGAATAGAATAGAATAGAATAGAATAGAATAGGATAGAAAGCCTTCATTATCTCAGTGTGACCACTGATTGTGCTTCTAAATTTGACAAACAAATCAGCTCTGTCCTAAAAATAAGTTTTTAAAAAGCTCCGGCCTCGCTGCACTAGCAATCAGGCGGGCACCTCAGTATCTGGCTGAGCTGCTGAGCGTGTACATCCCCAGAGGTGACCAAGCCTTTGCAGTGGCAGCCCCTCGGCTTTGGAATAACCTGCCCTGGCACATCAGATGTGCCCCAACTGTTAAAAAAATGACCTTTTCTCCAATGCATTCAATTCAAGTTGAGCTAGACTCCCATTCCTTGTGTGTTGTATTGTGTGCATAGCAAGTGGTGCAATATTTTATGGTGTTTATTACATTGTTTTATGTCTTTGCTGTTTCATTGATGTGATTATGTCATTGTCATTGTTTAAGACAACCAAACAAAAGATTCACTGGTGCATATGAATTATTCGGAAATCCTGTGCATATATTCAGAGAAGATATAAAGGGTTGTGTTAGATGATGTTAGAAGATGAAATCTTCTGTCCTTGTTTTCAGGCTTAGCGAGGAGGTGGGAGGTCTCTTCCTGCAGGCTTCACCTTGTGCTGGAATCGGTACAGGACTCGCTGGGGCGAGAGATTCCGGCTACGACTCCCTCCATCGTCGGCTCAGTGTTCTGGACAGACTGATGCATACGCACACTGTGTGGTTACTGCTATCTCTCAGCCACCAGGAGGTCACATCCATACTGCAGAACCAGCCCACTGGGGTAAGAACTGGAGAGCAGCATTCACTGTGGCTTCATGTGCAGTGTTTCCCCCGTATGCACGTAGCCGTAGCACGCCGCTACGTCATTACTGTGCACAAATGTACTGTTATGTACTGAAGCCTAAAGAGCCCCTCTGCTGCTGGCAGACACATAGAAACCTCCCCATTTCCAGGCCTGGAAAACAGTTTGACTCATTTGAAAATGTTTCCAGGAATGAGAATGTGAATGATTTAGGAAGCTGTACATTTGGTCTTCACTCACGTGTCTCATTTACAGTTTGTATGTGTGAATGTTTGTGAACCTATTCTAAACCAAAGTGAAAAAAAAGCCTGGACAACGTGTGGCATTTCCAATGACAAATACAAGACTTGTTGACTATTCTAAATTCCATGTTACATTTTTGCCACACAGCCTGTGATAGGGCGAGCTCATAAAGTAAGAGCCTCATTACAGTTTTCATTAGTCACTATAGGGACCGACCTTTGTTAAACTACTAAAATTGAGTCATGGAAGTTGAGTAAAATATTGTGGAAAAGTTGTGGAAAGGTTTTTAAAATGGATTTGTAAAAATGTGCGTGAACCCTGATCATTGCTCCAAGTTAATACTTTTCCAACACTGTCTGAAGTTCAACTTTCAACAAGAATCAAGAACGTCTTCAGTTTATTTTTTTCTTCTGGCTTTCAGACGTTTGTGGTGAGGAAGTCTGCCAGTCTACAAAGGAAAGTCATATCTCTCCGAATGGACAAAGACTCTGCAGTTCCCGTCAAAAACTTCCCCGTCAAAGAGAGCCAGTACAGTAAGTATCTAAGACGTGTCACGTTTTTGTTTTTTTCTTCGTTTGCAATGGATGAAGCCGACCATCAGGTTTTCTCCTCCAGAGGTGTCGTGTGATGCAGGTGCCAGTGAAATGGAATGAAGTGACTAAGTATTCTGGGGAAGTACCCGCCTGCAGTAAATGTCTTGTCTGTACTTTGATCGTAGGCCACCAAGGAAATACAAGGAATTAAACTCACCTAATGAGTTGCTGTACTCGCGTAGTCCACATATCTGTAGAGCCGAAATCTGTTTTATCTATTTTAAGTTGTTTCCATTTAAATTAAAAAAAAAATGTTTTACACATTTTAAGTCTTACACACTTTAAAAGCTTTGTTTTGACATAGGGAAATTGTTTGGTTGCACTGTTCTTCTTACCGTGGGGAACTGGAACCCTGAACTCAGACAGGAAGAAAGCACTCTGCTAGTATGTTTTATGCTTAATTAGTATGTCTTATAGTCTTGTTTTATTGCACTAGTTTTCAGAGGAATTCACCACTAGTTTCATTGTCTTGTACAATGACAATAAAGGCTTTCTGTTCTATTTGTGAACCACATACACTCGCTAAAAAAGGCGACCAACACCATTTGCTATCGTGTATTTTTTACTGTGGTCCATCTTTCTGAAAATAATATAAAAAAATCATTGGCCAGAAGATGACACAGATTTTTTTTTAAAAAATCCATATCTGTTTGACCATTTATTAATAAATATTCTTTTGTTTTTCTTGCTGTCGTATTGTTGAACAGTATGGAATTGATTGAAACCTAATTCAAAGCTTTTAAAACAACTAAATGTTTCAATTCAAGTCAAAATTGAAATATGAGCTTCTGTTTTGGGTTCATATTTTTGTGCGTCCGACTCCAGAGGAATCGGGGCCTCCCCAGTCATGACCCTCACTGCACGTCACTGCACCTGAGTAAAGGTGAATGCAGATCAAACACATTTGAGCATGTGTTTTAACAGTTGGTTTATCTAGTTTAAATAGTTTTAAAAAAAAGTGGGATTTCCCTGCTGCTTTTACCAAACCTATCCAAAAGAGAAAAAGACACAGCGTGTGCTTTCTTCTCCTATTGTACCCGTGTTCGCACAATCATCTGTGTCAGCACCAGATGGGAATTTCCGAAAGCTCACATAGTAAAGGTATGTGCTTTGTCTGAGGCTCAGCGCTGCTTCTCACTCTGGGTGTGAAGAGTCTGTGTCATCTGCTCTTCAGCTGTCTGTCAGCCTTAAGCAGAAGGTGGTCAGTGCTCACAGCAGTTATCTGTCCTAAACAGAGACACTAACTCAAGTGCAGATCTCCTTACAATGGGAAAACACTCAGGTTATATGAACACTTAATAGAAAGCAAGCATTAAATATGATGTTCTCTTCCTTTTTTACTGTTTATCTCCTGAACCCTCTGATCAGATGCCTGTACAGTATATTCAGACATCAGACCAACCTCGAAATTACTTTCCTACACAACTGCATAAGTGATATGGTATTATATTAAATAGTACTCTTGCTGTGGTGTGATGCATAGTGTAGCAGCTGAAGTCCAACAAAAACAGAGAGAGTTGGTGTGAGTGTGACGGTAAGAACTTGAAAGTACTGTCAGAAGAAGCGGTAAGAATGCCTTTAAAGCTGATTTCTTTAGAAAAGATTTGACCCCAGACGCTGCTGCCTCCTAGACAGGCTGTTATAATATCTCAGCAGGGAAAATAAAGAGGCACAAAGTGACACTCAGCCTTCACTGGATGTCCCATGTAATAAATGAATGATGAAGAAAAGTCAGTAATATCATGCAGGAGTTAGAGATTGACTTGGTTACAGAGGCACGAGGGTTCAAAGAGGGTTTTACGCCTCTTTGAACCACACGGGTGAGTTACTGATGTGTGTCTCTGCTCTCTCCTCCTGCAGCTTTCTCTCTGGAGGGATCAGGCTTGAGCTTTGCGGACCTTTTTCGTCTGGTGGCTTTTTGCTGCATCAGCAGGTGAGTTCGTCATCACAGTTACCGCAAACCAAGCATATTATCTCTGATCTTTTGACCAGTGTATGCGACACAACCCTGACTCATACATATGTATGAGTATCGGAGGCATTCAAACTGGAAACACAGCAGAGGTGTACCTATTGTGCAGAGATGTTCCTTGTGGACTTTTGTGAATAGATGTCAATTTGATGTGTGCATTTAAAAAAAACAAAACACTTTTTACTAACACATTTATTAGACCACCTGTCATAAAAAATGAGAAAACAAATAGTTTAGAACCCTTTCAAAAACCTGTATAAAAACTAAACATTTTATTTTTATTCATTTGACAAATAATAAAGTGAATTCGTTTTATACCCACATTTGAGCCAGCTCACTGCGCTTCTGTAAGAAGTCAGAAGTTAATCAAGCGTAACATTCAACCACTTAAACAAAATGTATTACATATAAGCATTAAAAATATAATTTCAGTTGAAGAGCCCAAGAACACATCAGCATGTAGGAAATGCATCATCAAAAGCAAAAAAGGAAGTGCCAAGGATGGAAAATATTACATTTTTAGCAGAGATGCATTTTTAGGTTGCTAGATAGATTCTCCATTGCGTGTAGTGCCACTAGTTCCATTTTTTTACTTCAGCAAGCTATTTAAATGTGTACTCTAGAATAGGTGATGCAGAAAGTGGTTAGCTTTGAAGTTATTTGTTTTCATTTCACAGTTACTCTTTTTCCACTGAAGTAGTTCATGGGCCAGTTACTGTCCTGGTGTCACATCTCACACCAGTTCATTTTATGACTGCCAAAGAACCAGGTCCACACTGGCACTGACTGCTGTTTTAAAAGTAAGGAGAGTTTATGTTCAGGGCTGCGTCAATTAGTAGTAACAAGACTAGTAAGACTATTCAAAAAGGTTTGACCATTGACAATTTCAGTTACTGGGCATTTTATAAGTAAAGATAAGTATGTGTAAAGTTCTGACAGTCATGTCCACTCACTTTCCTACTTACCCCTGATACTTACTCTATATTAGAGTGTAATTTTATCTTTTTAATTTTAATTTAATTTAATTTAATTTAATTTAATTTAATTTAATTTAATTTAATTTAATTTAATTTAATTTAATTTTATTTTATTTTATTTTATTTTATTTTATTTTATTTTATTTTATTTTATTTTATTAAAAAAAAAAGATATTACTATCACATTTTAATTTAAGTTATAATTTTCTGTTAACTATTTACTTGTTATAGATTTAAAACAAAATGGCACATAACCACCAAAATATAAACTTATATTGCAGTAATGTGGACTTCAAGATATTAATTGTTTCCAACCTGCATGAATTGTCATAGAATTAAGACAATTACAATGATTACACTGCAGCAGTTTGCAATCTTTGTATAGATTCAAATTGCAATTTTGATTTTGAGCAGATTAATTTCTCAAGCCCAATCTGAACCAGCACTATAGCAGGTTCAGATTGGTGGAAAAGGCCTGAGTGAGGTCAGTTGGCAAGTAAGTTCTCTGTCTAGAGTCTCTGTATTTAACAGTAGTTATGCTTACATTACATATTAAGCCCCCTTTTCCACCTGTAAACCCTCATTTATTCTTTTCTTCCTGTCAACCTTTTTCTTAGGGATGTGTTGCCCTTCACTCTGAAGCTTCCTGAGGCCATTGCTTCAGCCAGGATGTCGGCAGATCTTGAGGAAATTGCTAAACTTGGATCAGGTTTGTTATTATGTATTTTCTTTGGGGATGTCTCAAAACTCAAAAGTAAAGTTTACAAACGTTGCAGTTTACATCACATCTTGGTATGTCAAAACTGAGGGATTTTTTTCCCCTCTGGTCAAGACACTCGTAAAGTCCACGTCAGCCCTGCTTAAAACATTAGTCGACATACCAGTCGTTGATGGCTCACCATGAGGGACGAAAGCCCAGATGAGAGTCCTTAGCCTCCACACAGAGAGATATTTCACGCTTTTGAACCGTGCTTCACTTGAATAGGGTTGTAATCCATCATTATTTTCATAATCCATTAAACTGGTCATTTTTTTCTCAGTTAATCAATAATGTTGAAACATGTCTTATGTGCACAACTAAAATTATAATTAGTTTTATGATTGTTATGTGGAACAAAGTGACCAGAAAATAGTCACGTTTATAAGAAGCTGAAAAAATGGAAGTACTTATAACACTCATAACATTAATCGAATAGTTGACGGCTAATTCACACGGATTAACGTTCTGTCAATGGTTTTGTTTTGGCCATTAAATCTAATCTTCTTCAAGGCATTAAGCTGATACTGCTCTCAACCAATAAAGCTATATTGGCTGTATGTAGAGAGTATGATGCGTTTGTATAAATAAGATAAATAACATAGTTTGCTTTAGTTTGCTTCATACAAGGACAAAGTATAGACCTGTTCTACAGGAAAGTGACATTAAATTACTTCTGTTGTATAGAAAATAACATTAACTTGACCTTCGGGGGGGCTGAGAACACTGATTATGCATAATTTTGTTCTGCATGCACTGATTGTGTAAATCCTTTAATTCTGCCTTATGCATACTTCCTATTGTATTGAATACTCTATTTTTATCTTCTTAACCAAGCGGTTGGAGGTAAACCTCTATGTTTGCCCACTACGAGACCTTTGTGTGCGTCTGTGACTCAGCTCCAAACTATCTGGACTTATTGTGCCAAAGTTCCAGCCTCACAGTGACACATAATGACCTGATGACGTCCTCCCGTTAATGTGATCTGGGCCGATCTACACACATACATGCAGTACTCACTCATTCATTTGTAAACTGGGCCTGTTTTTTTGTAAGGCCACATAATGGGGGTTTGTTGTCTGTGAAGGTGACTGAGGAGCGAGTTTACGGGGTGTGTGTGTGTGTGTGTGAGAGAGAGAGAAAGAGATTGACATAGAAAAGTCTTAATAGTATCTTAGTATGTAGCTCTGCATCTGTAATGACATTTTCTGATGCTTATTGCAGATTTTGCAATAAGCTGCTCACTTTCCCATCAGTTAGACTACAGAGCGTTCATAGATGATCTGAAGGAAGGAATGTTATTTTTCCCCCATCACTTTCATAGCTGTCCGCGCCATGTTCTCACAATGCAGCCCCTGAGCTAATCATTGGTGAACATGACATTTATAACTCTTTCAACTGCTTTTATTCCGCTCTCAACTCAAACACGTACGTGACCGCCATCTTCATGTCACAGAAACTCTTCAAACATAGAGAGTAAAGGAGGGGAAACACATGTTAACAAGTCCTGTCATTGATTAGTTTAGTTTTATGATATTAAATTGACATGGTAGTTATCGTTGTCTTTATTGCAAATTCAATTTTATTTATCCTCATTTATAAAACTCTCTCTCTCTCTCCCTCTCCCTGTGTCTCTCTCTCTCTCTCTCTCTCTCTCCCTCCCTCCCTCTCCCCCTCTCTCTCTCTGAGCAGTCAGCTCACAGTCAGCCCCTCCCCCCTGTGCACATGCTGTCCCTCACACAGCTGAAGAAGAGCGATAAACAAAAGGGAGAGACTGTGGCCACATCCAGACGGAAACGGCACAAAACAGAAACAATCTCTTTCTTTGCCGTTTACAAAAACTTCCCCGTAAACACGGCAACGCGACTCCAAACGCTGTAGTACACATGACGGGACTGTAATGTTACACCGAACACTGAGAAGAGGACGTTTTTACACATTATAGCTGTAATCACAGAAACAGAATTAACTGAGCCAGGGGAAAGAAAAAGAAATAATGTACATGTTTACATTTCGTGTCATGTCCGTGTGAATATTTAGCAACTTAACAGATAAAAAAAGAAACAAATCTACAGACTTTCTGTCATAAACATAAATACGTTCTTAGAAGGAAAGTGATGTTGAAGCAAGAGTCAAACTGCTCCCTAAACAAACAGAATGCTACAGTCCCTCTTACTCTATTGCCACCGATTTACAACTGAACTTTACTCTGTATTCAGACAATAGTATACATTAATAGTATAAATTGCTCGCCTTGAACGGAATGTGACATTCAGATGATTTTTGTTAGCAGTTGTGACTTCAGTTTGTGTAAAGCCCTGAGTCCGGCTTGCGTTTACACTGAGAACGCTACCTTTACTCGGTAAGCGAGGTGTGTGCTGTGCCCCATGTCCATGTCAGCAAGAGACGTATAGCACGACGTTGTACCAACACGACACTGCAGCTAACAACAGCTTTTTTGTCGCCCAGTCACCTGGCTTGTGGGTCAAGCTCCACCCATACTGCACCGTACCATTACTCTGGTAGAAAATGGAATGGTTGTGACCAATTATTTTGGTATTATTCCTTATGGAAACACAACAAAAATATGTACCAGTACACCTGTAAACAAACAAACAGGTTGGGCTTAAATCCAGTTAATAAGGATCGATTGATCAGATTTAATATGAACCTGTTGACTGAAGGAAAATCTGAGGGAGATCTATCTAAGGGGGAACTGTGCGTCATGTCTGGTGCTTCAGTAGCTTCTATAAAGCCATGCCACGAGGAGGGAGCAGGTGATCCAGTTGTATTCTCTAATGTTTATTTTCAAAGAAGGACTGGATGGCTCAGTGGAGCTGTGACTCTGATGGTACATGATTAGCAAAAGTTGTAAACAGAGCCCGGAAGTTCTCGCTTGGGTCACTTAATTTACATCATGCTGAGAGATTTGGGAATTTTTAATCAACACTGTACCTTTGATCTTTATGAAAAGCAGTACTGTGTAAGAACAGTATACAGTAGCAATTTCAAGTCAGAAGAAGAAGAAGGGATGAAACACAAAGTTAACAAGAGTAGAAGGAATTTGAACTAGGAAAAACTTGTGTCCTTGTCTTTAAGAGCGGTAACAACTGAGAAAAGGGTCAGGCAGTTTCAGCTGAGGAGGACGAGGAGGAGGAGGAGGAGGAGGAGGAGGAGCAAAAGAGGTGGTGGCACTGTGTTAACAGCCCGCCCATACACATTAACAGGAGTGAGTCATGACACAGACACAGAGTGCAAGTGAGCTAGAGAAGCCAGTCAAGTTCCAGCGCGTGCAGTCACGGCACAGAGGAGCAGATCAACACTTTGCCTGTGTGTCAGTGAACTTAACAATCACAGTGAGTACTGGTGTCCTCTCTTTTGTGCTCTGGAGCTGATCTGTGTCTGGCACTACTGTTGTTTCCACATGTGTTTGTGGGTCTTGTTGCTCCGTCTGGTAAAAGCTTCAGGCTCAAAATGGTCAACAAATGGTTGCGTTCAAGTTGTTTAGTTGTATTTTCTCCTCCTGTGTTTGCTGCTGACACGTTGAGACACACTCAGCCTCGGAGTTAGCAATACCTTTGCACTCAGCACTTTTTGGAAGTCTTTTGAAGTGGGTATTATTGCAGGATTTGTGTGTCTTTGGCAGTGGAACTGAACACACTGACCGCCTCTGCGTTCCTGTTGTCCTCTCAGTAAAAGGACATTTATAATATCTTCCAACTTCAAATCCATCTATTATTAACATATGTTAGTATGTCATACTGATCAGGATGGGGCGGTACTGAAAGAGCAGGCTTGTATGAACCATAGAGACAGTTGAGACCTTTATTAGAGCTTGCTCCTCATGAGTGATACAGTAGGCATGTTTTTTTTAAAGCTTGTAAAACAATATTTACAATTGAGGCAGGGTGATAAATATGTTAGGCATTTTTAAAATGATCACTATTGTTATTTATTAATTGGCCTATGATTACAAATAACACATTTCTGTTCACAGCTAGTCAACAATCAGCTGACCTGATTTCTAATTTAAACGTAAAAATGTAAAACACTGTGATGTAAAAAAAACAACCTTGTGGCTAGATTTAAAAGTGTGAGGTCTTTGGTGTGGGAGAGTGCGGTGTGTGTTTACAAACTTCAGTGTTCAGTTGGAAAAGGCTGTGTAAAAGCAAGATAAATTGGCAAACTTATTCTTTAGATCAACTTAAAATGATGTAGATCAGGGTTTCTAAACCCTGGTCCCACAGACACACACAGACCCATATCCAGCTCATCAACAAGCAGTGGAAAAGCTTGATAATGAACCGTTTATTTGAATCGGGTGTGTTGGAGTAAGGAAACTTCTAAAACATGCAGGGAAGTGGCTCCCCAGGACCAGGATTGAGAAAGTCTTGTTGTTGTTTTTCTTTGGAAGCTAAAATCTGCTTTACTTTGTTTCCCTATACTGGCGGCCATCTTGACAGTGAGAGCCGGCTGGTCCAGTGCAGTCACTCCTGATGATTGTGCGCCGTTACCTCCCGCAAACACACACATTTACTTGCTCTTCAGATTTGGTTCTCATGTGTTGAATGTCATTACAATAGAGATACAATATTTCTCTCACTGTCTCCCACAGGCTTCTGGGGCACTCAGTTGTGCGATAAGAAGAAGGGCTCGGTCTCGTCATCAGGGACAGCTGCTCCCAACAGACCACCCACCCCTGCTCAGAAACCAGTCTCCTTGGCAACGGCAGTAGGGTGTCCATGGCTTCAAACTCGCACTCCATCTGAGCTTGAGTGTTGCCAGTCCAACGGAGCCCTGTGCTTCATAAACCCCCTCTTTACAAAGGTCCACCAACCAGTCGGTGATCTAAGCACCACTCCCACAGCCGAGCAGGGCCTGAGGGAGACGCCTAGTGACAACAACGTAGAAACCAACGACAAGGTAGCTCTGCACCACCTCTGTAGCAGCTGTCCTCAGTCCTGCAGCTCGGAACATAGTGATACAAACCTGTCGGGTCAAAGCAAAGTGCAGAACGGTGTCAGAAACGCAGAGTTGTCCAAAGACACAAGTCAAAACAACGATTCTCAGAAGGTGCATGTGTCTCCGTCACCGCCACCTCGGCCACCCCCACCCCGCTTTAAGACACGACGCTCAGCCCCTCCTGTCCGACAGCACAACATGCCGGAGAAGATTTCCTGGATCAACATTGCTAAGGAGAAGGCTGAGGAGAGGGAGAGGGAGAGGGGCAGCAGCCTCCTTTCTCGTCTGGGCTCTTCACTAAGCATCAGCCCCTCGTCCTCCCCTCCCAAGAGACTCAACATCAGCTCCCCAATCTCCATCTCCCGGCCCTCGCTGCCAATCTCTCTGCCATCTCTCTCCTCTTCTCCACGTCGAGCCAAGGTCTCGCCATCGTCCAGTCAGGAGGATGCCCAGTGCCACCTTGCACTGGAGGAGCAAACTATTGAGAAGGCCCTCATTAGAGCCAAACTATCGCAACGTAATAATGCTAGTAGAACTTCTGCTCAGTACTCCAGCAGTCCTCCACAAGGCTCAATGATGACAATAAACAAGCAAGCAGAGATGCAACAAGGAGAAGAGGAAACGGGCGTGGAGTGCAGCGGCAACAACCAGAGACTGAGCGACATGAGCCTCTCCACAGATTCCTCAGACTCCCTGGATTTCTCTCAAAACTCTGCTTTCTTCCTTCCTCCTCTGCACGACCCAAACCTCCCCACTGAGGCTGATTTCAACACCCACCTCCCCCTCTCTCTCCCTCCGTCCCACCACCTGCCCTATGGCAGCATGGAGGAAGATGACGATGACGACGAGGACGACGAGGACGATGAGGATCCGGACTATGGTGTCGGCCTCGAGAGTGACCAGGACCAAGATCATGACCTGACTATGGTACCGCCGGGACGTCGCATCAGTCGTAGCCCGAGTGCCAGTGCCTTGGTTCTCCAGAAGGCCCTGCGAGGGAAACTGCGTAAGATGAGCGGCGTTTTCAATTCACTGCTGACACCTGAGAAGAGGGCGATCCGCAGGGTCGTGGAGTTGTCCAGGGATAAAGGCACGTACTTCGGCTGCCTGGTTCAGGACTACCTGAGCTACATGGGTGAGGGCGCTGGCGCTCAGGCCTGGCAGGGTTACGCCTCTGGACTTGAGCTGCTGCAAACTCTGCGGCAGTTTATTACTCAGATGAAGAGCTACCTGAGACAAAGCTCCGAGATGGAGCCGCCACTTGAGAGCCTTATTCCTGAAAATCAGATCGGTGAGTACCAGAAAACTCTTTTATTCTCGTTCTAACGTCTATATCTTCAGCCTTGTCATGTCAGTTGTTTATCTAAGGATTTGCTTATGCACTTCAAACATCACTTTAAGTCTGGTAATTGCATGTCTGGTAAACCCCACCGTAGACAACATGCCTATCCACCCTTCAAGAATCATGAACTTGTCCTCAACTCGACAGGAAAGTGTGGTGGGAGTCATTTCTGCTTGTACTTGAAAACAACCAACTGATTATTTTCCTGAAGTGTGAATGGGTGACGTGATCTATATAGGAACCTTAATTTTGCAGAAACGCAGTGTAAAAAAAAAAGAAGCAGGATAACTGCAGAAACAGAGGTTTCACTTCAACATTTCTGCTGTTTCAACTTTGTCAAACTTGTCCTCACGTGTTTGCAACTGGCCGCGTGCACATCCTGGTGGAGCCGTGGCTATCAGGCTGACTGTAGTAAATTATAGGGCTTTTCATTTGGACACAATGTAACCAGTCAGTGAGGATAAGTAGCCAGCTTGAAGGTCCAGGTTTATTCCCCGTATTTAGTTTCAAATCAGACAACACAGTTTGTAAAACCCTACAATTAGAATTACTACAATCTTTTATCATTTGTTGATAAGATTAAGACATTTCACAATGGAGGTTAATGCAGAAACTTGAATTATCCCTTATTAAATAAAAAATATCAAACATCTTTTTATAATCCTATGCTGTGGACCTCACAGGTTCTTTGAATCCTTGAATCTAGAGAAATCATCAGCGTTGTAAAAAGAAAACATTCTCTGCCCTGACACCTGGATAATGAGCTTTCATTTATTTAGAAATATTTATAAAGTTATCGCCACTACTGAGAAATATAGTTTGTAACCCTTTAAAGCCCAACTCTGCTCAGCTCAATCTGCACCCAGATGTGTGTGTGTGTGTGTGTGTTGTATTTGTCTTTAGGACCTTTTCTGGCATGAACACTGACCTTGTCAGGACCAGTAGTCATCATGGAGGCTAAAACCTGGTTTCAGTTCTGAGGAACTGGTTCAATTTATGGCTAAGTTTTGAATTGTGGTTAGTTTAATGTTAGGCATGAACTGGTTATGGTTAAGGTTAGGGTTAATGTTTTGTTTAGGCCCATATCAAACCATAAGAACTCAAATGCAGGACAGCTTTACTTCATGAGTTATTTGTCAGTTATTTGGACAAAATTGTATGGGACAGGTGAACACTCGGTCAAATCATTCTAACCTGTTGAAATACACTGTTAATGATTTATTATCCATTAGTAATATTTGCATTTTACTTATGTGGTCCTTTATAATTTCCCTCTTTTATCGTATCCTTACATAAAAGCATTACAAGTACATGAAAGGAGGAAACTAGACACAGTGAAAAACACACACCTGCCGGAAGAGAGCTGTGAATCATTTAGGCCAAGATTCAGTGGCAGCGTTCGACCTTGGACAGCGACATGTAAACAGAGAGCACAAAGACGTTTTTATCTCGGGAGGAAGAGGGCTGTTCGACGAACCTGTTCCTACTGGCCCAGTTCAGAGCCGTAATTAAACAGAGCGAAAAGCTCATCACATAGTTTTTTATTTATTTAAAACAATTATAGTTCAGAATTTTTGAAATGTGGCGGTATGAGTGAGTCAGAGGGAAAAACACATTTGAGTTACTTTATAAGAGCATTAATGCTGATTTAAGAACGTGTCCGCCTCTTTATCCTGCATTTTACAACTAACAGGAAACTGAAGTTTGGGTCACTTACAGTCGGTCTGGTTCTGTTGCTGGCTTTGGCTCTGATGCTGTGCACACGATGAGAGGTGATGTTATTGACAGTGTCATGCCAACAGTGCAGATTGCATATTTTATTGCTTCCTCTGGATCGTGTGTTGTTTTTTTTCCTGGTATTTCCATGAAGGTGAGGTTGTGGCCCTCTCTAAAGAGCCAAGATGGTTTCTTTCTTGGTTTGTTTTCTTTTGAGATGATTTTTGAGTGTAGTAACAGTGTGTTTGGGTTCTGCTGTGTGCCAGTGTGTGCCTTAGTGAACTCCAGACTGGCTTTCTTATATCTTTCTAACTTTACTTTAGTGTCACAGTTTCAAGCTGTTCAAGTTGTTGATGGGAATGATAAACCCACTAAGTATTAGTATTTTGTGCGCATTAATTAATATTTTGTGGCCACAAATGAGTATTTTGTGGCCACAAAAGAGTATTTTGTGACTTTTAGTGACTATGCCAGTGTCTATGTCTTGCAATAATGAAAAATTCATATCATAAATACTGGTTTTTGGTATGAACCGGTAAAGTGCAGTAATGCACAGGTTGAAAAAGTATTTTTTTTTTAATCTTGAATTGAATGCACCTAATTAGCTCAAGAGTGCCGACGAGTAAACGTCATTGATTTACTCCGTGGACTTTGGTGTGGAAAAGTCTGTGATGTACAAAGAAACTTAAGTTTCCAGACTGATTTAACAGTGAGGTAACGAGGCAAACACATTCTGAAGACTGTAATTACTTAAGCAGACGTAGATTTCTGCTGAGCCTTTTGTGAAGTTGCTAAAATCCCTGCTGAATGAGAGCCTGCGTGTCATACGTGGGTTTCTGTCACAGGTTGGTAGACGTATGTGCTCTCACGTTGTTTACAGCTGTACTTTTTTAACCAGGTTTTGGTTATATTCTTGTGGCGTGAGGCTGTGACTATGAACATCTCCTTTATATTTGTTGCCTTGTAAATCAAATACATCACTGACATTACACACTGGGCACTGCTACGAGTTTAGTTCTCGAAGTGTTGCACAATATTTTGTTGTGGTACTTTCACAGAGTGTCTTCTCCTCAGCTCAGAGTCTGGCCAGCCCAGATGGTTTTAAAGGGGCTGCCTGCCAAGTCATGCAATCTCTGTCTTACTCCACTTCTTTCATACCAGCTGTCCAATCAGGGTGTGGGGATCTGAGGCAAGCCCCCTTATTTGTTTTTTTCCCTCTCTGCTCTCCTTGTTTGAAAATATTTTTGGTATTTAATGTAACAATGGGCAAATATAAAAAGCAAACTACGTTGTTGTGTATCCTGTGTAGCTGTGAGTGTTGTGTAATTGCCATTTCTTTTTTTGTCAACAAATTATTGTCAACATGAGTTTGTTTACATTATCATAATACTGAGCTTTGGTAGACATGCAATTCAGCTGCAATTCTAAAAGGCAGTAAAACACTGATTTATATATTAGGCTATTTATTGTTGAATATAAAGATTTTAACATTGAACAGTGAAACATTGAACATTAACATTAACCCATTCCACTGTCACGTCTCATCTACTTGCGGGGAGAGAGAGAGAGAGAAGCGGCTCAACACACACACACACACAACAGTGATTACAAGGAGATGCGTACGCTAGATAACCACAGCGTTTTTTTTTTTTGACATCCCTATGCACAACAGGAATTTATTTATTCATTAAAAAAACACACAAAAAGGGTTAAGGGCATTCCTAAAAAAACTAGGTCACCCACCATAGTCCAATAAAGCTTACAAGAAAGTAACAAAATCAGAAGTATTGTTCTTTTCATCTCATTTAAATAAGATAAAGTATACCCACTAGACTAGAAAACTGTAGGTAATCCCTAAAATACAGTTTCCAAAACAACAATTGTGATGTAGAGAACAGGAGGCGGAGAATCAGAATGCTTCTAACGTACACAGTCAATTCAAATGTGTATTTCACTGAAGCAGGAAGCAAGCAAGTAAGTGTGTATCTGAGAGAGGACATCCAGACACACCCCACCTCATTACACCAGTCTATTTATGTTACAAGGACACAGTCCTGTGTGTGTGTGTGTGTCGCTGTCAGTCCACACATGAACTGACTTTGCTTACATTCTTACATCAGCAGAAACAACAACAACAACAACAACAACAACATAGATTTGCATTAAAGTCCAGTGTATTTTCTCTTTTGTGTCTGCAACTGTTGGAAAACTACAAATTAAATACTCGCAGAGATAATAATAAAAACCCTCACCATTCCCATAGCTGTAAATGTCAGCAGCCCAGTGACGGCAGAGATACACAGATAATAATGTATCAGAGGGTTTGTTACCTTAAACCTGCAGTAGCATGATCACTTAAAATGATAAATAGCTGGTTGTTGAGTTTCACCCACAGGTTGGAAAATACCAAGCCAAGTCAGTGTTTTTTTAGGCAGTGGGGGCAGGACAGACGCCATCCCCCAACAGAAAAGCTGTGTTGAATGTGGCTGCAGTGCACACAACACCACACATGGCAGCTGAACTGAATAGTAAAAGGTCTGAATGACCATAATAATCTCTTCTAAACAACTAATTATTATTAGTTGGATTAAATCTTTAGCCACGTCTCATAGTTTCCTGAGTGCGTCACCTGATCGCTGCTCATGCCCTGAAAAGTTAAGTGCAGGGTGAGCACAGAGGCGAAGGGGGAGGGGAACAGGGCTAACTGTGGGTGAGTATTCCCAAATCCAGTGGCAGTCACACTGTGTGTTGTGTCCTGCTCCTCTGATCTGATGAGCACAGACAGACGCACGATGACCCGAGATAAACTGCAGATTTGTCTTTTTACAGGTTAAACAGTTGCAGTTGAACGCCTGCTCCCCTCTGACTGATCAGTGACTGATCAGTGACTCAGCGGAAAGGCTGTAAAAAGAGAGCAGGAGGAAATATGATATATTGACCTTTGATATTTATAGCACGTAGGAGGAGGTGAAAGAGTTGTGTGTGTTGTTGTTCATTAGTACCTTTTCTGGCATGTTGTGGGGAGCCACTGTATGTGAACTTGTCCTCAAACATGAAGTCCTCATTTCATTTTAAGGTGAAGACATGTTGTATGGTTAGGTTTAAGGGGCTGGGGATCCATTATGTCCTTGGTAAAAATGCTGCATGTGTGTGTGTATAAACTTTTTGAAGCATGACAAGACACAGTTCCTAAAAAGAGGGTTAGGGTTAAATGCTGTGGACATTTTTCACAGCACATACTAAAGCGCTCACACAGATCACAGAGATTCTCTGACTCACTGCACTGGTTTCCTGCAGGGACGGAGCCACTCTTGATGTCGTGCTTCTGTGCTGTCATAAGTCCAAAGGGTGTAATAATAATCCCTTGTTGTCAATAATCATTTGTTGGATGTCACTTGACATCCAACAAATGCCCACTCAAACATTATCCAGTGACGTTGTAAGAGAAAGCAGAAAAAGAATGAGAAGAAAAGACAACATAACAAAACACTTACATTATATATTGTATTAAGTAAATATGGATACGTTTCATGTAAATACAACCATGTTCATTTTTTTCTTTTTAAATTAAATTAAATTAAATTAAATTAAATTAAATTAAATTAAATTAAATTAAATTAAATTAAATTAAATTAAATAGCAGAGGCGTTTTGTGTTGTATGTGCACATGTGTATAGATAGATAATGTACTAATCAAGTCCAGATTCTTGATTAGATGTTTGTATTCTTTCATCACACCCTAACAAAGTGCCACTTTGCATAGACACAAACTTATTGATCTAATTACACGACTTGAAGAGGTTCCAGGCAGCAACGTACAGAGACATTTGGTGTTTCCTTGTACCCGGTATCTGTGGTGTGTTTGTCTTCTGCCAAGAATCACAGCACAAAATGTATCATCAGTAGTTTATTTGTCCAAGTCATAAAGAGTTTCAGGATGTTGGCAAGTAAATAATAAAACTAGGACAACACTAAATCCACCTCATTCTTCACTCGCAATCAGTGCAAAAAAAACAAAACACCTTGAAACCTATCCAAGCAAACAGAAGTGCACGAATCACGCCGGCACTGGAATAACATGCTGGGTGCTTTGCTTACTTGCAGCTCTAAGTATGCAGGGGCAGAATGAGGAAGTGAGAATGCTGTTCGTGAGAGACTGGCACTGGTTTCACCTCATCCTCACCTGTTTAGACCAGTGACAGTGATGAGGGTGTGGTTTTCAGAGTCGGGCCATTAGAGGTGGATTCAAATCAGGTTTTACTGTAACTTACTGGCTGTCATCCAACTGGGGTGGAAAGTAAATATGTGTCTGTGCAGATGTGCTCAACCCAAAAAACTGCTGACTTCTCAATCTAAAGAAAAAGTCAGCAACACACATGGTCCTTATTCAGCAGTGCTGTGGTTTGGCCTCCCTCTCTGCACTCACCCTGTCTCTGCAGTGATATCATGGTGGTGTTAGTCAGACTGCATGTGCTGATGTGTGGACACAGACCACACTTCACTCTGCTCCAGCTTTACGTCGTCCACTGTGACGAGTGCTCACGTCACGTGTCAACGCAAGTGACCTTGACTGTCTCCGGGAAGCTTGTAGCTGTTGTAGGTGTGGACTGATATCATTGTGTCTCACCATGTGCATAACAACACTGATAAGGAATGAAACTTTGAACCTTGCTGTTCTCCAGAAAGAGAAAGAGCTGAAAATAGAGTTGACGTTACACAGAAAGGGAAGTTATTCTGGATTTATTTTTCTGTCCATGAGGACTGGTAATAGGGATGGACATAATTATTTATTATTTATAAGATTATTCACTTGACATATTAATAAGATACAAAGTAGATGTTTTATCAATTATTGCGTTTATAAAAACACATTTTTCTACTCCTCGCTAATTTGTGGTTATCTGTTATCACAAGGTAGCAGCGGCAGCAATCATTTAGGCCAGGGGTCTCAAAGTGGCGGCCCGGGGGCCACATGTGGTCCTCCAGACAATATCAAGTTGTAACGAGTCATTTCTATATGTTTTTATTTTTAAATGAATAGATTCATTTTGCATCATAAATGTTTTTTATTGTTGCATATTAAAACAACCACTTATATTTTGAAATGATTCAATCCAACTTTATTTGTAAAGCACTTAAAAACAAACACAGTGGACCAAAGTGCTGTACAGAATAATGGATAAAAGACAGAAAAGCTCACACGAGGCAATAGAGTACATATATAAAAAAGGAATTAATACGGCATATTGATGATATGAGCTCATAACGTCCACCACAACTGTTGCTTTTATTTTTAACTTGACAGAGCGAACAGACCAAACAATCTCAAACAGAAGAACGAAACGCTGCGGATAAAACTCTGTTAAAAAAAACTAGACTCCTCGTTATCATTTGTGCAGTCCCTTAGTTTGTGGAATTAATGTGTGTTTGCAGAAGTGATGATATTTACCAGGGAGTTTGAATATATCTCTTAACCTGCTCAACATGCAGTGAAACCTGCATTACGTTCACTGGGTCACATGCGCTGGAATTTAGAATATTCAAATATATTCGAATATTTTGAATATATAGTATTTTTGCTTTAAATGATTGAAATGGTTCTAAATTAAATTGCATTGTAGATGATTGAAGTTTGTCTTTTTTATTTTTTTACAGACTTGTACACATGTATGATACAATTATATTAAATTATAATATAACGCACTCCATGCAACAGTGCCCTACACTGTAAGGCACCTTGTTTTTTTTAGGTACCTAGAAAAACTGAGTAACTATTTATTTTTATTTTATTTACTGCAGTTTTATGTTTTTTTGTGTTTTTCTTTTTCTTGTTTTCTTGTGTCTTTATTTTACTTGTCCATCCCAGGGAACTGCCACTGAATGAAATGTAGGGTAAACACTGAGTAATTACAGTTTTGTATTCATCCCAGTTGATGTTGTTGATGTTACATGTTTTTCAAGTCTTTAAATGTCTCTCAAACATCAACCCCTCTGAAACCACTCGGGGTTAGGGTGAAGGCTGAAGTATGGATGTTTTATTTTTTATTAAGTGGTTAAAATCTTGACAACCTGTTGTAGTGAATCAAAAACATGAATAAAGTCATAAATACATGTACACACACCTGCATTTAAATGCCTGTCAAACATTTCAACATTATCTATAATGCTGATTAAAGTTGTTGTATCACAACTTCACCCTAATCAAAAACTTCCTCCTCCTCCTCAGACCAAGTCCTGGAAAAGGCCATGCACAAGTGTGTGTTGAAGCCCCTGAAGCAGGTGGTGAATGTGGCCCTGCACGAGTTCCAGGTGCGCAGCGGAGAGTGGCAGGAGCTGAAAGAGAATCTGGCTCTGGCCAAGGCTCGGCATCCACAGGAAATGGGTGTGGCTGACACTCTGCCCCCTGATCCAATATCCTTAGAGAAGATCAGAAACAAGTTCCACAACATGTGTAAGTTATACTCCCCAGAGAAGAAGGTCGCAGTGCTGCTGAGAGTCTGCAAACTCATCTACACCATCATGGAGGACAATTCAGGTAGAGCAGAATTACACGCACTGAAGCACTGAGCTTGTCATGAGGAAGAACTGTATCATGTGATGAAGACTGTGTCTGTGTCTCAGGTCGTCTCTATGGTGCTGATGACTTCCTGCCCATGTTTACCTACGTGTTGGCCCAGTGTGATATGCCCCAGCTGGACAGTGAGATACTCTACATGATGGAGCTACTGGACCCTTCACAGCTTCATGGAGAAGGTATCTCCACCACTAACACGACGTCTACACAATCTTCTGTCTTAAAGGGACAGTTCAGTTTGTTGTTCTGTGGTTGTAGGTAGTGACACGTAGTCGAAGCTGACTTGAGTCGACGTTTACGACTTTAAACAACATTTTCTACTGAGATTTGTGCTGCGTTGTAAAATCTCAGCTCAGTCTCCCACACAACAGAGTCCACAGAGAAAGCTTTTAGATACAGGGACACAAAGGTTGTTAGGTGAGTCTCCTTTCATTTAGATTAGAGACACAAAATATTCAGTGTGGGAGAATCAGTGATTTAAAAAGCAGCACAAACTTCCAGACTCCAGTGTCCTGCAGGATAATAATTAAATAAATAATAAAAACAATAATAATAATGATATGTAAAAGTCTTAAATCATAGACTGAAGCTGTTTGTTCAGTGACATGGCTAAAATCACTTCTCTCCCCAGTGCTCATGCAGCGAGTCATAGCCTCTGTCGACATGAACTCTCAACCTCTGTGTGTCCGTCCTCAGGTGGTTACTACCTCACCAGCGCCTATGGAGCCATGTCCCTGATCAGAAACTTCCAGGAGGAGCAGGCAGCCAGGGTGCTGAGCTCTGAAACCAGAGACACACTCCACCAGTGGCACCGACGCCGCACAGCCCAGCGCTCTGCACCATCCATCGATGACTTTCAGGTAGGTGAACTTTTGGCTCCCTGGCCCTGCTTAATGTTGTTCCTACTGGAGATATCTTAAATACTTTATAAGAAAAGTATTAGGAATATACCATATAATGTCTATTTTAGCTCAAAGGAAAACATTGAATCCTTCTTTCAAGCTGCAATCTTTTCTAAATGCACTGAGAATCAGTTGCGTTAACTGTGTGTAATGTGTATAGTTCTCACCTTACTTTCATTTATTTATGACTAAAGGTCATGATGAATATGCTTTTAATGAATCACACTGTGTGAAGGGGAACAGGAGGTTAGAAAGAATGTGATGTAGTTTCTTCTGGCTTCTTCCTCTCAGAACTACCTGCGGGTGGCACTGCAGGAGCTGGACAGCGGCTGCACGGCTAAGACCGTGCAGGTGCGACCTTATGCCACAGTGGAGGAGGTGTGCCAGCTGTGCGCCCACAAGTTCAAAGTGTCGGACGCTGAGAAGTACGGCCTGTTCCTGCTGATGGAGGGCAGCAGTCAGCAGCTGGCACCGGACACCCACCCTCAGAAGATCAAAGCCGAGCTCCTCAGCCGCCCGCAGCCTCCGCCTTTCCACTTCGTCTTCCGCCGTTTGGCTCCCAACAATGCTCTACCCGACCTCGGTGTGACCTCTGACCCCCAGGCTAACTTGAACGAGTCCGGCTGCTCTCAGGATAGGCCGAGCTTCAGCCTTGGTCTCAGCGTGTCAGGCAGCGAGCTTGAGGTTTGAACAGAGTCTTTGTCTCTCACTCGTCCTCCATAACAAACAACATGTTGTCAAAACAGTGTGCCGTGCCAGTCTCTGCCAAGTCCAACTTCTCCTTTCTGGATGGCACATCTGTGTCGGTCCAGTCCTTCCTGACAGACATGGTGAAACAGGAAAAGAAGAGAGGAGGGAAGGAAATGAGAGAGGATGAAGTGTTTTGTTTTCACGGCGTCAGAGCAGCACTTTGCTGACAGCAGCTCTTAAAAGTTGTTGGACGTCGTGTCCTGCATTCATGCTGGTGCTTCACTTACAGATATTGCCAGATCTCAGAGCCATACAAAACTAATCTTTGATTCATCTCTTCTATAAATTATAGTGTATTTAGGTGATCCGTATAACCATTATTTACTTGTTACAGTTGCTGGTAAACTGTATGTTGTTGTTTCTGGTTTTTAACTGTTATTTTTTACATGTTTGTTTTAAATGGGTTCTGGCACCACCCAGTGGAACGTTGTATATATAGCAAGCTGATCTTCATGATTTAGATTTGAATGAAAACTCTTAAAGGCTGAGGTGATTTAACAACCTTCCCAATAAGTATGTCATGTGATTGATGTTTCTACTTTGCTGTAGAATTCCACATTATGCATTATGTATCTCATCATTATCTATTTTACCCGTGTTGCCAGTATCGACTATGTTTATGTAATTGTAATATACGCCGTAGGAGAGAGGAGTAACGTTGTGGGAGAGACAGGAAGTGAGTGAAATCACCCTGGATGTGTTCAAAACTACGGTCAACGTAGGAACATTTTTTTGTGTACAATTGGAAAACAAATAGAAAAAAAGTGTCACAAGTGGTACATGTGAGAAAATGATGGTAACTCGTTATTTACATGTTACATGTTACATGTTACGGAATAGGCAGCATCTCCTGCTCTGCCTGCACTTAATAAATATAAATTCACAGTAGTATTAACTACGGGGGCATTGTTCAGGGGCATTGGTTTGAAATACATGAAGAAAAGAAAAAGGTTGTTTTCATCTCACTTGAAAAACAAACATCATGACGTAAACAAACAGATCAGATGATGGGTAAATATAGGGAGAGTGGAATTGAGCAAACCATTAGTTAGTTTTTTAATAATTAAAATGCTGTGTTTGCTCCATATAAACAAAGAAATAATGAATAATTGCACCTAATGTGTAGAGTTTTCCTAATTCTAACCCTAAGGCCGCAAATCCCACAGCACGCCGCCCTCCTCAGATGTTTGATAAGAAAACATCAGCATCGTTCATCTGAGATAATAACCCGGGTTTATTTAGATGAACACAAAGATAATCTGTGGACAAGAATCTGCCTCGGCTGCTCTCAGTCTGTGTTTATCGTCTTTGCTTTGAAGAGTTGTGGAAAATGAAGAGCGTTGATGAGAAATTCTTTGGCAGTTAAGATCTGCATAGTTCACTTTTGAGTCCTCGAGTTACTCTTTTGGCGTATTTCCACCGGCTCGACTGGCCTCGGCACGATCAGGTTGCATCTCCACTACATAAAAATAGTACCTACTTAACGTGGGCGGAGTCATCACTGCACGGCTGCGTGAAAGTGCGGCGTCTAGTGACTTTACACCAGACTCCTGTAGTTGTTGGAGGTTAAGCCACGTTTTTAGGATTGTTAAGTAGTTTTAAGTGATCTACAGTTCGGCGCTGTTCGGCTTGATTTGTGTGTGGGACGTCAGTGTGACCAATCATAGCATAGTAGCCGGCGGAAATACGCCATTAGAGTATTAATCAAAATGTGTTGTTTGTTTTTTTCACTAAATGTGAAAATCTGCGCCACCTCCTGGCCAAACACCAGTACCACAACAATGAACGCTTTTGCACAAATTGAGTTGATGTTTGAGTCACAGCCACATTTTCTATAACTATTTTTAGTTGTAGTTTATTTCTGTGTCGAGGACAAATGACGTGTGACATCACACTCTTGTTTTCCCCTCTGTAGTTTTAGGATTGACATTTTCAGAGTTAGTTTTTTTTAGTGTGTAAAATGTAGTCATATTTATTAGTCACGTTGCATGTTGCAGCTGAATATCCCTCACCTCACCCTTCCAAGTGTGTTGAGATCAGGAGATAAATATAAAAGGCTCATTCTGGGAATTCACACAATTGCACAAACATTAATTAGAATCATTTTATCTTCAATTTCTGCCCAATGAAAGTAGTTTCTCCTGAATCTGACACACTGTTTGAAACAGGCACATCTGCCGGTGTTTATAACTGTAACACATGTATTTAGTGATTATCCTGGTGATATTAAAGATACTGTATCATAATGCGTGTTGAAAGGGTGATGATGATGATGATGATGATTGAGGAACAGCTGGAGATGGAGGTCCTTGTACTGCTGACAGATGTTGGTTTGTGTTGTGGTGAGCAGGAAAGTGCAGAGGCTGACGTGGTGTGCGAGGTGTGCGAGACAGAGAGCTACTGGAAGTGTGCGTGATACAGTCAGGAAACAATACTTGAAACTTTGTAAACGTGTCAGTCGAGAGGGCCGTGATGTGGCTGAGGAACGTGTACAGTGGAGGTCATCGTGTTTGTCTCTGGGCCGAGTGAATTGACTCATAATCTTTTCTTTTTTCTTTTTTTTTATGAAGCAGAGTATTTATATGTATCTGTGCGGGGATTTTTCACAGATGGATTTTCAATGACTTTAATATTCTTTATGGT